>NC_092815.1:50131352-50401352 GCF_023375885.2 Dermacentor andersoni
CCATCACTTCGGGGCGCGCACGCACATTATGTTGACGTCACGCACATGTACATTATCCGGAAACGGAATCGGTCGTCGGCTACGAAGCGAAGTGGCGCGAGGTGCTTTGGTGTGATCTGGAGGCGCCGTGTGCCGTGCGCAGAGCCTGTGCGTGCCGTGTGCACGGGCGAGATTGGCGTTGGTGGTGATGGTGATCTCTGTGGCCCCTCTGTTGGCGCCTTTAGCGAGCCTCCGTGAGAGGCGGTGACGACCTCGACATCCAGAAGACGCGTTTGAGTTGGGAGACAAAGAATTTAGGAGGCAATTCAGGCTCTCCAGAGATGCAGTGTGCCACCCGTGCGAGTTGCTTGAGGTTGTTTTGGGGCCGCAACGCACTAGCGGCATTGATACTGCGGCCAAAGTGGTGTGCGTATCGCCATTTTTTGCGACTGGTGGTTTCCGACAGTGCCTGGCCAACGAGGAAACTGTCGCTCTCTCTCAGTCGTCAGTGAGCCGCATTATTTTTTTTTTTTTTGTTGCGGAAGCCATAGCAACCACCGGCGAAGAAAAATGGGGGTGGGGGTGAAATCTCCGAACACGACGAATGAAAAGGCGGCGGTGAAGGAAAGCTTCCTCGAACGTGGCACGCCAAGTTAGCGTATGAGGTCCCGCCTAGAGGCATAAATGGGTCTAGAGCAGCAAACCAAATATGCGCTAAATCACTCACCACCAGTATGTCACACACACGTTTCATAATGAAAAACATAATACCTCATCAATAACATCAACAAATTATTTTTGTCTATGAGGAAGCATTCCTAATTTGCTATATTTATTCTTTGTTTTGTGGCGTTCATTTCCAGAAAAAAACCTGCCCACCGATTGGCCAGTCCTTCCTCTCGTTCTCATTAGGTCAGCGGACCGCCAAATGTGACGCGACCGTGAAACTGAATTCTTTGGAACCCGAATCTTTACAGGATATGGCTCCTGATACGCAGAAACGAGCCATTAGGGGTCGCATAAATTAATGCATATGACGACGTTGATAAGTCCCGTATCCCCAAAATTTTCGCATTCCTTTTCAGGAGGGTCGCTCTCTGAGAGCGCGGCGACAAAGCTATGGAAAGTTCTTCGAAAATTTGCATAAGCTTGCTAAAATGGCTATTAATATGCTCCACGCATACGTGTTTGTTCTGGGCGCTAAAATGAAGACTCCGTCGTGGGCAAGAACCTAGAGAAAAGCTCCTATCATTTCTTTTATTTTCTTCTTAAACCATAGCATGTCCGCCATACCTGTCACCATCTTGCGCAATTTGTCCTCTGGTGGATCGTGCACATATTCAAGTGGTGCATAAAAAAAGCGAATGAAATTTTTTTGAAGACAAGTGACTACAGAGAAGGCCACACGCTCATCCTCTAAGGATGATTATTTATTGCCGTGTTTGTATCCCGATATTATATAGTTCGTCCTTCAGAAAGCTTCAAAAATTGCACTCAGCCTGTGCTGACGTAACTGTCCAAAGAGAGCGAAATTGGTACATCAACGTTTATATATATAAAATCACACTGTTTCAATCATTCCACCTTAGGGTTTGCTGGTGACAGCAGCCGGGCACACGAACTTGATATTCAAAGGCACATTGAAAAGCAGTCCCCTGCTCGAAACATATGTCTATAGTCAGTAAGGTTCTAGCAGCTTTCGCAGCGCGTATCGGTGTTGTTTGCCTATTTCACGACGCACAGCTTCAGTTCTCGCGAAAGCAACCGTCGACTCGGCGTACAGTGGGCATTTCCGACCGACACTGTCCTCAAAGTTCATGTCAACCAAAGTCCATCCAAATATGGCTTCGCTCTTCTTTGGCATATCCTTCAGCACATTCTTGATCTGCGAAAGAAACGTGATAGGACGGGAAAAAATTTGGGGCAGTTTAGCTCGCATGTGTTATGCGCATATATTGCACATGTTTACGTGTATACTATCAGTGGTATAACTTGTTGCCCACACCGCAAAAGCAGTGCAAATGGAACTTATTCCTTGCCATGGAACACAAATAGGGAAGAGAAACTTTCCTGTAATATAGCATACAAACATGGGTAACTGTTTTTAACGAATTCCGCTGTGAGAGATCTCGGCCCGCATTCACAAAACGCTATCGCGATGTAACTGTTCTCAAGAGCTAATTCTAGGCAATCATGACGCTGGACATTGTATAGCCAACCAATGCACATAAATCTTACGAACTAAAAGCTTTGTGAAATCCGCCCCTATTCTTCTAGTGGCATCATTCTTCCTTGGGAGATTGAAGTGCGCGACTCAAACCACATTCGATCTATATCTCTCTCTCTTGAATGCCACGTTTTTTTAACACGCTAGCGTCCCGCGAGCATCACTGGCGATACAGACTGCATCATCACCTGACGAGGCACAGATTAGCTTCTGCGTCATAGGTTAGGAGAGCTAAAAGGTCCTCACTCGCTCATTGGCGTCTTGAAGTTCCCTTCAACGTGTTGCGATTGCTGAAGAATTATTGATGATAAGAAGTGCCCAGCTTAGATATTTTTTGGCAGCACGGCTTAAGTTTTATTTTAAACGGACGTTGTAAAGTGCTAGGCTCTTATATGATGCAGCGCAAACAGACTCACGCACCAACGAGACACTATAGCAGATGTCTCGGAGTTCTTTTTAGTTAATGCATTGGTTTCATACATGACTGACAAGTCAGTGGCACTCTCGAAACCCAGGCAATAAAGTAGCGTGATGAGGCTTTTACTTTTCAGATGTAGGTTGTTCATAAATATTTCGGGCAAATCATTGAGTCAGAAAGCACGAACAAAACGTATTCATATTGTTCCATGTCGCGGTCAATACTGAAAAGCGGGTGAAAGCTGCGCCATAAACATGAAATACATGAAATATACAAACGTCCTATATGAATTCCTTAGAATAACTTTTAAATCTTGGCTAGAGAGGCAACATGTTTCTTTCTACATACAGGCCACATCTCTGAGAAGGCGTGGCAAGTTTACAGCAACCGAGGCTATGTTGCCATTTTCTTGCGCTATGTGGCACCGGCAAACCAAAACGCCTTCTTGCAGGCACAGCTCGTATGCAGTACATGGTACACTTGCGCAGAGCGCGTGAGCACCGCGCATAGAGGTGTACCAGCGGCTCTGACTTCGACACCAAGCACTGGTCCGAGGCAACGTTGCGCCTGCGTATGCTCAACTATACGAGCCAGCTCAGCAAACCTGACGGCGACAACGGAAAAAAGATATTGCCCGAACAGCGATAAGGCTCCTTGTGGATGACTGCCTTCGCGTAAGGTAACTGATAAAATAGAACTACGCTAAGGCAATAGGCTCGTATAAAGTGGCGGGTCCAACGCTTCGCAGCACATGTTTAGAAGTGGTAAGAAAGTATTGTTCCGAGCCTGCTGTCTCCCGCGTGGAATGTGCTGATGAAAGTGGCAGCGCACCGCTCCGGCGCTCTTAATATGTGCTCTGTGGGCTACACACAATACAAAAGTATATGAGGCAAAGCATACCGGGGGTATCAAAAGCTTTTCTACACAATTATCAATGTACAGAAACATCTATAGTTCATATTTGCGAAATCCTCGATCACCAACTAGAATGCCTCATGGCGATGTAGGTATGCGAGAAGAGGCCACGGCGGCCGCATTTCGATGGGGGTGAAATGTGAAAACACCCGTGTACTTAGATTTAGGTGCACGTTAAAGAAACCCTGGTGGTCGAAATTTCCTAAGTCCCCCACTACGGCGTGCCTCATAATCAAAAAGTGGTTTTGGCACGTAAAACCCCACAATTTAATTTATGCGAGAAGCAAAAGAAGCTTGCGCCTTTTATTTAGCAGTGTACAGTACGCTGTACGCTGCGCTGTCTTCTCTCGTTTCATCTTTCTCTGTTTGCCTGTCCACACGCTTATTCGCACCACACCATTTGTTTCCTAAATTAGGAAAACTACTTGCGCGCAAAGTGGTTTACGTTCCATACAAGTGTAATCGGCAACATATATGCAGATTTCTTTCTTTTACTCAGTGCGCCGCGATATGATTGATGAGCGCTGAGCAAGACCTTTCTACGTAGCTCGACTTTCAATCCTTCCGTATAGCCGCGCCGAACGAGGCCGGCGCGTTGCGAATGGCGGCAACCGGCTTTTGTTGCGCAAGCTGCACGTACACTATCTGTAACATAAAGATAGGAACTGCTGTGCTTGCTCCGCCGCCTGCGCACGACGGCCCGTTGGTCTAGGGGTATGATTCTCGCTTTGGGTGCGAGAGGTCCCGGGTTCAAATCCCGGACGGGCCCGATGTGTTTTCTTTTTTTTATTTTGACAAAAGTTACAGTCAAGCTAACAAAATCCTTTCTAATATGAAAGAGTGCCGAAGAAAAACAAAAGATATGTGATAACAGAAACGTTTCTCCCAAGTAAGAGTGCGTGCGTTTATCTAATTTTTTTAAAATATATGATTGAACTTTACATGGGCGTAGCTGTTCTTCAAGTTGTTAGCTATGCTTTCGTAGTGCCAGACCAGTAACTTGTCGCAACAGAACTGCTTGTTGGCCTAGTTGGTGCTTGCAAAAGGACATGTTTTTGCCGCAATTGAACACTCACAAAAGGAAGACACAAAAAGACAACACGAGCGGCACTTCCAACTTTCAGTTGGAAGTGCCGCCCGTTTTGTCTTTATGTGTCTTCCTTTCGTGAGTGTTAGTTGCGGCAAAAAAAAATGTCTTTCAGTAACTTGTCATAATCACAAATTCTATTTGCAAACCAATACTACACACTATAGAAAATTGCACCCTTAAGGGTGTTTCTCTCGTGTCTGTAAACTCACCCCCTTTGCAGCCACAGAAAACGCTGTTTAGGCGAACTAATACACCAATTTGAAAGGGTGATTTATTGGAATAGCACCATTTCCCCACATGTGTGCTTTGCCAAAATGTCTACTTTGTTTTATTTTTACAGCGATATATTTTTTTTTTAATTTTATCCCTACCCTATATAGTCTTTCGAACGTCTGCCGAAGTAGTAATACCGAAGTGTTTTCCGAGACGTTTATAAATAAACAAATCGAAGAAAAGAAAACCGCGTACCTGTAAATTTAAACTGCGTACCCTACAGGTTGCCAGCCGGAAGCATTAGTTCACGCCCAATCCACTGACACATCTCCAAGAAATAATACAGTACCTTATTAATGCGGTGGCGCCTCTAGCTCCTCTGATGGGCTGACGTCACGCTCTTCAGTGTTTCAGCCTATCTATGAATCAGCACCAAGGTGAAAGAATTCAAGTGGATGCTAGCGCTAAGATGTGAAAGGCAGCAAGGAGAGAAGAGGACGAACTAGTGTGTTTCCACTTTACGACCGGGAGGTGCAACCTGCACAGTAAATGCTGCGTTCTTATTGGTAGAAGATCGCTCCGCGCGCACCTGTGAATACTTATTTACACCAATACTGCATGAAATAGCGCAAGGCTTACTGAGCATAATATTGCACAAGCCCCAATGACACACCAGAAAGAACATGCGCCTGAAGAACTATATACGATTGGCTGATGCGCCATGATTCCCTAACGATTGGCAGCTGATCTATAAAACAACACTGAGCTAAAACAACTTAACGAAGCCGGTGGTAGAAAGCAAAAGGCAGCATGGGAAATAAATGAGGAAACTGTGCATTTCCACTTTACGATCGGAGACGCCACGTACGCGAAGTAGCAGGTTGAAATCCATAGCCTACTGAGACCATATGACGGGCTCAAACAATCATTTGGCGCAAACTGCAGTGAAATATAGGCACGTACTTATGGCTTTTTACTTGCTTTAAATGTTAACCGTTAATGTTAACCGCATGTCATGCAACTCGACCTTTGATATTGTTTCGCAACCGGGAGTGGTGTCGATGCTGCTGAACCTCAAAGCTAAATCATCTCCAGGACCCGACAACATACCGAACGCTTTTCTGCGCAGATATGCTGAAGTGTTATCCCCTTTTCTTGTTGTTATCTTCCGTTCCTCGTTATCTTCGGCTAATCTTCCTACAGACTGGCTGACTGCACGTGTAGTTCCCATACCGAAAAAAGGTAACAGAACCCAGGTAACTAGTTATCGTACTATATCATTAACTTCATCATGTTGCAAGATGATCGAACATATTACAGCTAATGAAATAGCCAAATTCCTAAGTGACTACAACGTACTGTCTCCTCATCAGCATGGTTTCCGGAAGGGTTTCTCTACTGTGACGTAATTAACCACAATTATCCACAACTTTGCAAGTGCTCTTGACAAGTCAAGCCAAATTGACGTAATATTTTTAGACTTTAAGAAAGCGTTTGACCTTGTATCCCACAATAACCTTATACAAAAACTACAATCAGTAGATCTTCCAGCCTATATTATTAACTGAGTGGCGGCTTACCTGTCTAATCGCAAGCAGTTTGTTTCAATTGCTAATTACCCTTCTAACGAACTTTCAGTAACCTCTGGAGTACCTCAAGGTAGCGTGCTAGGACCTTTACTATTTCTAATGTACATGAACTACATCACTAAAGAAATTTCTCATCCTGCTCAAGTTAGCCTATTTGCTGACGATTGTGTGTTGTTTAACGAGGTTACTTGCCACGAAGATCAATTATATCTTAACTCTGACCTTCAAAACATTCTTTCCTGGTGCAGTCGGTGGGGCATGGAACTGAACAGAGAAAATAACTGTTTATATGTCCATAACAAAAAAAGGAGTCGTTTGTCTATAACCTCGGTTCTGAACCGCTCACCAAGGTCAGCCAATATAAATATCTTGGAATCACAATAACCAGTGACCTCAGCTGGAATAGCCACAGTTCTAACGTATGTAACTCGCCTTTCAGGAAGCTTTGTCTTCTCAGGCATAAACTAAAGCACGCTCCCTCTGGTACTAGATTACTGGCTTACACTTCCCTCATCCGACCGAAACTGGAATAGGCATACATTGTGTTGGATCCCTATAAGAAAATTGGCATTAACGCTTTAGAAATAGTCCAACGTAAAGCAGTCAGGTTTATTTTTTCTAAATATAGACTGACTGACCTACTAGTCTAATGAATCAACATAATATTCAAACGCTACAAGTATACGCAGGGAAATACAACGACTGAAATTTCTTTTCTTGCTTAAAAACAACTGTTTGACCCTCCACCCCCAGGCTTATGTTTAACCATTTACAGCGCGCCGAACACGGCACCGTCACGCTGATTCTTCAACACCTTATAACCCCGAACTAACATTTTTAAGTTTTCCTTCTTCCCTTGCACTGTAACAGATTGGAACAGCCTGCCATTATCACAATTGATAAACACCGATTCTATTGACCGCTTGTGTCTTTGATACTGGGGGTATTGCCATATCGGCAAGCCTTGTTACTGTTTTCCGTTTTTTTCTTTTTTACACGTGAATATTGTTTGATACTTTGCACATCTTCCATATTCTATTATTTTCACTATTTTGCAATTGTCGCTCGTTCAACTTCTCGTACTTCTTTTCGTTCCCTCTCTCCATAGTGGTTGCAAGTGCTCATATATGCGTGTGATACTGTTCTAATGTTTGTCAAGTTGTCTTCCTTCAGTGTACCTTCTCTTAATCTTATTGGTCGTCGCTTTCATTTTTGTTTTCTTATGATATTTACTTATGTTGCATTGCTTTTGTATTTTCTTTTCATGTGTGTACGTATATAAATACGTGCATACGTAAATATTTATGTATTCTGCCCCTCCTGCTTGGGCCATCATTTGGGCCTGCAGTATTGTATAAATAAATAAAATAAGTAAAGTCCCCGAGCAGCCTTAAATTCTGCAAATTGAATGTTTTACACTAAACACCCTTATACTACCCATAAATTATTGCATGCACTAAGGGTGTTCTGCTAACAAATGCACCCGTTTTCGAAATGTTCAGAGAAAGTAAGGATGCAGAAAGGGTGATTTCACATCCAATGCACCCTCGAGAGGGTAACTTTTCTGTGTGTGTGTAGTGACAAGCAAATACAAGGTTGTGGTGCTGGTACTGAAGCAAATGAATAATGTGCTATCGACAAGAGGCATGCGGCTGCTTTGCTAATATTCTATTTAAATGGACTCCCCCAGACGTTAAGCAATCAAAAAAAGATAACTCAAGCTCAATAGCAACTTTTTCACACGCTGACACACATTTAATCGCAATGTTAAGACATACATTGAGCTTTCGTAATATTGGACTTCGTTATTACTCGAAAAAAATAGTACGCCTTCTTTTTCAGCTCTCGATATTTTTCCCAATTCTTCAAGAACCTTAAGTACTTTAGGTACTTGAATGTTTTTCAGGTCTCGTTGAGAAGTCATACATAAAGGTCAACCGCCGTGAAAAGCGCGGTTGTAAGGATCGCTTCTTTCCCACCGCGTTTGACATATATAAATGAATTCGCAAAACGAAACTGTAAGCCGCAGCATCGCTGAGAATACCAAAAGGCAGTCATGCTTCACGCTGCGCACTATTGAATAGCAATAACCTCTGCCTTTAGATAAAAAAGAGAAACCTGCTCTCTTTATTGAAGTGTTGCTTGTACTGCTAAAAGATGCGAGTGAGGCAACAGGCCCGTTGGTCTAGGGGTATGATTCTCGCTTTGGGTGCGAGAGGTCCCGGGTTCAAATCCCGGACGGGCCCAGCTAGTCTTTTGAACCGCACCACTTTTTAAAGTGTTATTAAACCAGCTCAGTTTGTAACTCAAAGAACAATCATGAGCTTCTATTTATACTCGTGGACAACTTTCTGTGGCTATGAAGGGAAAGCTACGGAGGAAAAGCTCGCACAAGTGAGATCGCTTCTAACAGGAATCATGCGTTTTAATCAACGTTAGGTGAAGCTGAGGAACAGAAAACATAAACACCTTATTAGCAACAGTTAAATAAGACATAAAACACTACTGAGTGTAAAAGTTTACTTATATTGCGGCCTTTCTCTTTCGCGTCAGGAAAAGCGCGATACCGTGGCACGTGGAAGCTGCGTCTATTCAGCGTCTGTTCCGAGCAACCAAAAGCGCTGCCAATGGTGCCGGACCACTTGGCGTGGTAACACATGTGCAGCAGCCACGCGCCCGTAGGTTTCCCTTCATAGCCACGGAAAGCCGACCGCGAGTACAGACTTTTCCGATCTTTTCTTCGCACGTCGGGACACTACCAAGGTCACACACGTGACGTCATCTGGGTAAAATCTGTCCATTGGTCCATGTCCGAGGAACATCAACTGCAGTCGGTCTCCTAGCATGCCTTGATGGCCACACAATCACGCACTCGCGCTTTCACGTTGTCTCGCTTTAGTTGTGCGCGTTCAATTAATTTCACGTCGTGTACCGTGTTTTGTAATGCGCGTACGCAGGCAAAGATCATGTAGTTGAAATAAAGCGCGAAGTCCTCGTGAGCGAAAGTTCATGGTGTAATAGAACGAAAAGGAGTGCTTTCGGTGCTAACGGCAGTGCCCACGTGTATCCATAAGAAGTACGCAGCAAAAAGAGACAACTACTGAGAATGGCAGCGATGACGAGAGCAGAGAAGCCTCTTGCTTGCTGCAAACTCCCGAATGCCTTAAGAGCCCTTTAAAGTAGCAGTCAATGAATGAAGCGTAGCAACCAATGAACACGTACTCTCGTTGTTAAAGAATGACTTTTAAATGAACACGTGAATGCTGGCACGCATGAAGTGGCGACGTCATGCGCGCATACTAACAGCAGATACGTTTCACGATCCAAGCAACTTCGCGCGATAACCATTTCTTCTAAAATATTGGTTTATTTCGAAGCACAGGCTTGCCATATTGACGTCAGAGCCTAAACGGTGAAGGCATTCTGTTAAATCGGAAGTGTTTACAGCAAATAACGACGCCAGCGCTTTTTAAGCGTCCGCGTTAGCTAGTTGAAAAATTGGTCACTAATAAAGATCTTGAGCTCATTCCTTCAGAAACGCATATTTAAAAGGCAGCCTTGTTGCACCTCAGACCCTCGCACTCCGAACGAAAAAAATATTAAGATAGAAAGAATGTAAGAAAAGTTTTCGCGGGAAGCCTCGTTCATCAGAAAGGTTCATTTCCGCATATACAAGTGCACACTGCCACACTTTAAACGTTAAACATACATTGATAATAGTTGTTTCGTAGACACAATAATTGTTTGTTATAACTATTTAATCACCGCGAAGAAATACGTATATTCTACGAATCTATAATCGGTTATACTTGCACTTTCGCATCTAACGCTGTGTACGCATTTAGCATCAAGTGGGATCACCTGCATTCAAGAAATGCTAACAATAAACCATACTTGCACCGGTTGAAGAAGAAAGTAACTGATTACAATTACAATTACCTTGCAAGATTTATTAGATTACAGTTACATATTACGGCCCCACGAAAGTAATTGAACAATTACTAAAAAAGCAGTGCGTCAAACCGAAACTTTCTTTTTGTTCCGGTTTTAATTCCAGTCCTGCAAAAACAGTTCTATTGCGATTGAACTCCGGAGAGAAATAATAGCAGTTCAAACTGGTTCGAGCCAGTTAAAGTTTATTTGCATAACCAAAGAATAATTACGTAAGAAAAAGCATACAATTATTTTGTAAGCAAGCTCGACTCTGCAGATACCAAGTAGCACGGAGAAATTACGCCTGCTATTCTTCATGCTATCGTAGTTAGTAGGTAAAGGGAACTAAGTAGATCCAACACCAGTGTTGGAATCTATAAAAAGAGAACCTTTAGTGAGATAGCCAACAATTTGTTCAGGAAATGCAGAGAGTCCTCTAACCAGCTACCTTTCTGTGCAAAGGGAAGGGAAACGAGATAAAAGATGACTCAGAAGGGTTTGGGTGCGAGGTAGTTGGTACGGATCATTCATATTTAAAACAGCGCAAAAAAAAAAAAAAAACACTGACAAGGGAGGACACAGGACGAGCGCTGGAGAGGTTTCGAAGGGGAGGCCCCTGTCAGGCCATGTGGCCTTTAGCTCTTGTTTCTTCTTTCTGTAATGAAGAAAGAAATAAACTTCAACTTCAACTTCAAAGCTAGTTGGTACGGATCATTCATTCGTCGGGCCATTCAGCACTCGTTCTGTGTCCTCCCTTGTCCGTGTCTATTTGGCGCTGTCTTAAATATGAAAGATAAAAGAGCTGGCGGTGTGAGGAGCGAGGATGGGGATACACAGTAGAAGGAGACTACATACGCGTTCTTGTACAAATGGCACGTTCACAGCCTTGAATCTATAAGCCGGTGTTAACTCAAAATTCCGAGAGAGGCTTGTTTCGCGAAAGCGTTCTATGCTATTATTTTTGGCAATGGAAAATTACAGCCGATCCAATAGTAGGAAAAGAAAGCTTCGATTTATTTAAACTTGAGGAAGCCCATGTCCGAAGCAGCCTCATTGTCATTGCACCTACTTCAAATTGTGCGAATGAAAGCCATTGTCCAGCTAGGATGTGCGTATACTTATTTCAACGGTCATATACTATAGGTTTCCAACTAATGGAAAACTATTTGTCGATCATCAATTTCAAACGCTTAGTGGTACGCTATTAACATGTCTGCCCTCCGACGCGATACGTAGAAAACCGTACTAATGGCGGTGCTAATTCTAATATCAGGGGAAGATGGTGCGGACTTACATATGCATACCTCGACTACGCAAAAGCATTGTTGAGCCACAAGTGTAGAGAATGCATGGTTTAAAAGTTCTAGAAAAAGCAGCCAGCCTGAATCTAAAACCGTTATTTTTGCTGTTCGGTTTCACTCCGTAGCGAAAGAAATGGTGGCGCTCCGGTTCAGTTCCGGTTCCAGCAAAAATAACGGTTTTCCCCCTTTTTCACTTTCGAGTCAGTTCCGGTTCGATACCTCGCTAAAAAACAATCGATTACTTTAGCGTTACTGTCCTGCCTGAAATTATTATCATTTTAAACATGCAGCAGCAAATAGAACGAGCTGGCCTGGGCCTTTCAATGGGTCCTCCGCCATCCTTCGCACGTTGGTTATCCCCAATAAAATTTTCAAACTTTGCTTTTTTTTTCCTAGTTTTCTTTGGAGCACTTATGAAGCGACACTGAAAACTAGCTCGATGTGGGCGCTGCAGCCAAGGGCTGCCTTATGACGTACGAACACCTCACTTAAAAGCTTTTCGTTACTCAATAACGCAGTGTTCGGGTCTGTGTGTACTACGAAGCCTAAAGCTTTATTCTTATTCGGGCTAAAGGTGAAGGCACTCTTGATAGGGGTAAGGGAAAATCCGGTGGGCCGCCAACTGGCGTCCTCCACTCGTTGGCAATTGAGACCAAAACGATTAATTGGAACAAACTCCAGTGAACGTTCACGTCCCTTAAAGATATGGGATGACCAAATATGTGATATAATTTATTATGAAGCTGCAAGTTATTAGCCTTTAGTAGTCCTCGTATGTATTAAAATAGCAAATAAAGTCTATGTGAATCACTTGTATATAAAACATACAGAAACATATGCACTTAATTGCCCCAAAAAGGCTGTCTTCAACAGAGAAGTCATAGAGTACACTAAGCGGAAGAGAATTAGGCAGCAGGTCTCAGCGCCTATATATGAGGGTTGTTTAAAAGTGCTTCCAGGAGAGAGAGAGAGGGAGAGAAAGTTATTCATTAGACAAAACTGAGGAGAGGGGGGGAGCTAAGAATCCGACTTCCCAAGAGCGGTGTGCAAATCTGCAGGCCTGTCATCTTCAGGTGAGTCAAGCACAGATGAAGGACGTTGATATCTAACAAGGGGGTAACTCATGCACATGTTTTCATCCCTTTCTATGCTCGAATTACAGACAAATTTAAGTACTCAATGCTGTATTTCCTGTTATAGCTTGTTTCGCTCAGAAATGTGACTGGTTGCTTATTGGTTACTCTAAGGAACATGTGCTTGAATTACAGTGAGCGTTACTGCTTAAACAAAGTAATCGGTCAATTGAAGAATACACGATAGAACACATATACACATAACTCATTACAATTAAGTTATTACATGTAATTCGTTACGTACAAGTCTGATGTAAACCAGTTAAGTCACTTCAGAGTAAACTGCTTGCACAAACAGGTAAGTAGCAACCAGACTGCAGGGTGTCAGCCATCACAGTGCGCAAGTGCATAAATGAAGACAGACGCTCCCCTTCAAACGTGACTTCATTAGACATCATTCAGTAGATATCTGTCCGAGATATGCTTATATTGTAATCTTTTTGTAGCGGGCGCGTGTTTTGAAATACCTATCGCGCAGGGTTCATTTCCGTCGGTAAGGCCCCTTTCCCTGAGCGGTTTAACATTGAAGTATATAAATGTTCTAGTATTTGGGATAATTTCGATGAAATTCGTTTCCTTGGGGGATTGAAAATAAAATTTCAGCATGCAGGTTCTACGTTAAAAGACAGTTCCCTATTTAGTATTTGTGCATAGCGAAGCAATGCGGGCGGCGCAATATTTTCCTTCGAAGCAATCCTCGATTCCCGCTTCCTCAATTTTTCTTAAACTGCTACAAAAATGTATCGCACTCAATAGAGCTGCAGCCTAACGCTGCTTGACCTTGTAAAATTTGCAAACAGTTATTTCTGCAGACATGCTGTAATGCCTGCCTCGACGTTACCCTGAAGCTTTTTGTAAGACGCATGTATTCCGGATTACGAGCGCTCAGGCCGAGATGCATTCTGAATGCCAACGGTCTGCGTGCCGCCCGACACACACACAGCTGTTGAATAACAATGAGAAGGCCAGAAATGATAAAGCCATTTTCCTAATGTAGGTGTTCCTTCGACTGTAAAGACATGCGAAGGGTCGTTCAGCGGCCCGTTGGTCTAGGGGTATGATTCTCGCTTTGGGTGCGAGAGGTCCCGGGTTCAAATCCCGGACGGGCCCAATGTGCAATTTCTTTTTTAAATTTTGGGAAAAGTTACAGTCAAGCTAACAAAATCCTTTCTGATATGAAAGAGCGCAGACGAAAAACAATAGATTTGTGATAACAGAAACGCTTCTTCCAAGTTAGAGTGCGTGCGTTTATTTTGTTTTTACTTATATGAGTGAACTTTACATGGCCGTAGCTGTTCTTGAAGTTGTTAGCTATGCTTTTGTAGTGCCAGACCAATAAATTGCTGCAATCACGAATTCTATTTGCAAACCAATACTGCACACTATGAAAATTTGCACCCTTAAGGTTGCTTCTCTCGTGTCTGTAAACTCACCCCTTTTGCAGCCATAGAAAACGCTGTTTAGGCGAACTAATACACCAATTTGAAAGGGTAATGTATTGGAATAGCACCATTTCCCCACATGTGTCCTTTGCCGAAATGTATACTTCATTTTATTTTTACAGCGATATTTTTTTTAATCCCTACCCTATATATAGTCTTTCGAAAGTCCGCCGAAGTAGTAATAACGAAGTGTTTTCTGAGACGTTTATAAATAAACAAATCGAACAAAAGAAAACCGCGTACCTGGAGATTTAAAAAGCGTACCCTACAGGTTGCCAGCCGGAAGCATTAGTTTGCGCCCAATCCACTGACACATCTCGAATAAATAATACGGTACCTTATTAATGCGGTGGCGCCTCTAGCTCCTCTGATGGGCTGACGTCACGCTCTTCAGTGTTTCAGCCTCTCTATGAATCAGCACCAAGGTGAAAGAATTCAAGTGGATGCTAGCGCTAAGATGTGAAAGGCAGCAATGAGAGAAGAGGACGAACTAGTGTGTTTCCACTTTACGACCGGGGGGTGCAACCTGCACAGTAAATCCTGCGTTCTTATTGGTAGAAGATCGCTCCTCGCGCACCTGTGAATGTTTATTTCAACCAATACTGCATGAAATAGCGGAAGACTTACTGAGCATAATATTGCACCGGCCCCGATGATACACCAGAAAGAACGTGCGCCTGAAGAACTATATACAATTGGCTGACGCGCTATGATTCGCTAATGATTGGCAGCTGATCTATAAAACAACATCGAGCTGAAACAACTTAAAACGAAGCCAGTGGAAGAAAGCGAAAGGCAGCATGGGAAATAAATGAGAAAGCTGTGCCTTTCCACTTCACCAGCGGAGACGCAATGTAACCAAAGTAGCAGGTTCCTATCCATAGCCTACTGTGAGCATATGACGTGCTCGAACAATAATTTGGCGCCAACTGCTGGGAAATAGGCACGTACTTATGGCTTTCTACTTGCTTTAAATGTTAAAGTTACCGAGCACCATTAAATTCTGCAAATTGAATGTTTTACACAAAGCACCCTTATACTACCCATAAATTATTGAATGCAATAAGGGTGTTCTGCTAAGAAATGCTCCAGTTTTCGAAATATTCAGAGAAAGTAAGGATGCAAAAAGGGTGGTTTCACTTCCAATGCACCCTCGAGAGGGTAACTTTTCTGCGTGTGTGTAGTGACAAGCAAATACAAGGTTGTGGTGCTGGTACTGAAGCAAATGAATAATGTGCTATCGACAAGAGGCATCCGGCTGCTTTGCTATTATTCTTTTTTAAATGGACTCCCCCAGACGTTAAGCAATCAAAAAAAGATAACTCAACCTCAATAGCAACTTTTTCACACGCTGACACAGATTTAATCGCAATGTTAAGACATACATTGAGCTTTCGTAATATTCGACTTCGTTAATACTCGAAAAAAATATTACGCCATCTTTTCCCGCTCTCGATATTTTTCCCAATACTTTAAGAACCTTAAGTACTTTAGGTACTTGAAGGTTTTTCAGGTCTCATTGAGAAGTCATACATAAAGGTCAACCGCCCTGAACAGCCCGGTTGTAAGGTTCGCTTCTTTCCCACCGCGTTTGACATATATAAATGAAGAATTCGCAAAACGAACCTGTAAGCCGCAGCATCGCTGAGAATACCAAGAGGCCGTCTTGCTTCACGCTGCGCACTATTGAATAACAATAACCTCTGCCTTTAGATAAAAAAGAGAAACCTGCTCTCTTTATTGAAGTGTTGCTTGTACTGCTAAAAAATGCGAGTGAGGCAACAGGCTCGTTGGTCTAGGGGTATGATTCTCGCTTTGGGTGCGAGAGGTCCCGGGTTCAAATCCCGGACGGGCCCAGCTAGTCTTTTGAACCGCACCACTTTTTAAAGTGTTATTAAACCAGCTCAGTTTGTAACTCAAAGAACAATCATGCGCTTCTATTTATACTCGTGGACAACTTTCTGTGGCTATGAAGGGAAAGCTACGGAGGCAAAGCTCGCACGAGTGAGATCGCTTCTAGAAGGAATCATGCGTTTTACCACGTTAGGTGAAGCTGAGGAAGAGAAAACATAAACACCTTGTCAGCAACAGTTAAATAAGACATAAAACACTACTGAGTGTAAAAGTTTACTTGTTTTGCGGCCTTTCTCTTTCGCCTCAGGAAAAACGCGATACTGTCGCACGTGGAAGCTGCGTCTATTCAGCGTCTGTTCCGAGCAACCAAAAGCGCTGCCAATGGTGCCGGACCACTTGGCGTGGTAACACATGTGCAGCAGCCACGCGCCCGTAGGTTTCCCTTCATAGCCACAGAAAGCCGACCGCGAGTACAGACTTTTCCGATCTTTTCTTCGCACGTCGGGACACTACCAAGGTCACACACGTGACGTCATCTGGGTAAAATCTGTCCATTGGTCCATGTCCGAGGAACATCAACTGCAGTCGGTCTCCTAGCATGCCTTGATGGCCACACAATCACGCACTCGCGCTTTCACGTTGTCTCGCTTTAGTTGTGCGCGTTCAATTAATTTCACGTCGTGTACCGTGTTTTGTAATGCGCGTACGCAGGCAAAGATCATGTAGTTGAAATAAAGCGCGAAGTCCTCGTGAGCGAAAGTTCATGGTGTAATAGAACGAAAAGGAGTGCTTTCGGTGCTAACGGCAGTGCCCACGTGTATCCATAAGAAGTACGCAGCAAAAAGAGACAACTACTGAGAATGGCAGCGATGACGAGAGCAGAGAAGCCTCTTGCTTGCTGCAAACTCCCGAATGCCTTAAGAGCCCTTTAAAGTAGCAGCCAATGAATGAAACGTAGCAACCAATGAACACGTACAGTCGTTGTTAAAGAATGACTTTTAAATGAACACGTGAATGCTTGCACGCATGAAGTGGTGACGTCATGCGCGCATACGAACAGCAGATACGTTTCATGATCCAAGCAACTTAGCGCGATAACAATTTCTTCTAAAATGTTGGTTTATTTCGAAGCGCAGGCTTGCCATATTGACGTGAGAGCCTAAACGGTGAAGGAATTCTGTTAAATCGGAAGTGTTTACAGCAAATAACGACGCCGGCGCTTTTTAAGCGTCCGCGTTAGCTAGTTGAAAAATTGGTCACTAATAAAGATCTTGAGCTCATTCCTTCAGAAACGCATATTAAAAAGGCAGCCTTGTTGCACCTCAGACCCTCGCACTCCGAACGAAAAACATATTAAGATAGAAAGAATGTAAGAAAAGTTTTCGCGGGAAGCCTCGTTCATCAGAAAGGTTCATTTCCGCATATAGAAGTGCACACTGCCACACTTTAAACGTTAAACATACATTGATAATAGTTGTTTCGTAGACACAATAATTGTTTGTTATAACTATTTAATCACCGCGAAGAAATACGTGTATTCTACGAATCTATAATCGGTTATACTTGCACTTTCGCATCTAAAGCTGTGTACGCATTTAGCATTAAGTGGGATCACCTGCATTCAAGAAATGCTAACAATAAACCATACTTGCACCTGTTGAAGAAGAAAGTAACTGATTAAAATTACAATTACCTTGCAAAATTTATTAGACTACAGTTACATATTACGGCCCCACGAAAGTAATTCAACAATTACTAAAGAACAGTGCGCCAAACCGAAACGTTCTTTTTGTTCCAGTTTTCGTTCCAGTCCTGCGGAAACAGTTCAATCGCGATTGAACTCCGGAGAGAAATAATATCAGTTCAAACGGGTTCGAGCCAGTTGAAGTTTATTTGCATAACCAAAGAATAATTACGTAAGGAAAAGCATACAATTATTTTGTAAACAAGCTCGACTCTGTAGATACCAAGCAGCACGGAAAGATTACGCCTGCTATTCTTCATGCTATCGTAGTTAGTAGTTAAAGAGAACTAAGTAGATCCAACACCAGTGTTGGAATGTATAAAAAGTGAAGCTTTAGTGAGATAGCCAAGAATTTATTGAGGAAACGCAGAGAGTCCTCTAACCAGCTACCTTTCTGTGCAGAGGGAAGGGAAACAAGATAAAAGATGACTCAGAAGGATTTGGGTGCGAGCTAGTTGGTACGGATCATTCATATTTAAAACAGCGCAAAAAAAAAAAAAACACTGACAAGGGAGGACACAGGACGAGCGCTGGAGAGGTTTCGAAGGGGAGGCCCCTGTCAGGCCATGTGGCCTTTAGCTCTTGTTTCTTCTTTCTGTAATGAAGAAAGAAATAAACTTCAACTTCAACTTCAAAGCTAGTTGGTACGGATCATTCATTCGTCGGGTCATTCAGCGCTCGTCCTGTGTCCACCCTTGTCCTTGTTTTTCTGGCGCTGTTTTAAATATGAAAGATAAAAGAGCTGGCGGTGTGAGGAGCGAGGATGAGGATACACAGTAGAATGAGATTATATACGCGTGCTTGTCCAAATGGCACGTTCACAGCCTTGAATCTATAAGCCGGTGTTAACTCAAAGTTCTGAGAGAGGCTTGTTTCGCGAAAACTTCCTATGCTATTATTGTTGGCAATGGAAAATTTCAGCCGATCCAATAGTAGGAAAAGAAAGCTTCGATTTATTTAAAGTTGAGGAAGCCCATGTCAGAAGTAGCCTCATTGTCATTGCACCTACTTCAAATTGTGCGAATGAAAGCCATTGTCCAGCTAGGAAGTGCTTACTTATTTCAACGGTCATATACTGTAGGTTTCCAACTAACGGAAAACTATTTGTCGATCATCAATTTCAAACGCTTACTAGTACGCTATTAACATGTCTGCCCCACGACACGAAACGTAGAAAAGCGTACTAATAGTGTTGCTAATTCTTAAATCAGGGGAAGATGGTGCCCACTTACATATGCACAACTCGACTACGCAAAAGCATTGTTGAGCCACAAGTGTAGAGAATGCATGGTTTGAAAGTTCTAGAAAAAGCAGGCAGCCTGAATCTAAAACCATTATTTTTGCTTTTCGGTTTCACTCCGTAGAGAAAGAAATGGTGGTGCTCCGGTTCAGTTCCGGTTCCAGCAAAAATAACGGCTTTCCCCCTTTTCCGCTTTCGATTCAGTTCCGGTTCGATACCTCGATAAAAAACATTCGGTTACTTAAGCCTTACTGTCCTGCCTGAAATTATTATCATTTTAAACATGCAGCAGCAAATGGAACGAGCTGGCCTGGGCCTTTCTATGGGTCCTCCGCCGTCCTTCGCACGTTGTTTATCCCCAATAATATTTTGAAACTTTGCTTTGTTTTTTCTTTTTCCGAGTTTTCTTTGGAACACTTATGAAGCGACACTGAAAACTAGCTCGATGTGGGCGCTGCAGCCAAGGGCTGCAGCGCCCACATGTCTGTCCCCCGACGCGATACGTAGAAAACCGTACTAATGGTGTTGCTAATTCTAAATTCAGGGGAACATGATGCGCACTCACATATGCACAACTCAACTATGCACAAACATAGTTGAGCTACAAGTGCCGATAATGCATGGTTTAAGAATTCTAGAAAAAGCAGCCAGCCTGACTCAGAAACTGTTATTTTTGTTTTTCGGTTTCACTCCGTAGTGAAAGAAATGGTGGCGCTCCGGTTAAGTGCCGGTTCCAGCAAAAATAACGGTTTTTGCCATTTTCGGCTTTCGATTCAGTTCCGGTTCGATACTTCTGTAAATAGTAATCGATTACTTAAGCGTTACTGTCCTCCCTGCAATTATTATTATTTTAAACATGCAGCAGGAAATAGAACGAGCTGGCCTGGGCCTTTCAATGGGTCCTCCGCCATCCTTCGCACGTTGTTTATCCCCAATAAAATTTTCAAACTTTGCTTTTTGTTCCCCTAGTTTTCTTTGGAACACTTATGAAGCGACACTGAAAACTAGCTCGATGTGGGCGCTGCAGCCAAGGGCTGCGTTATGATGTACGAATAGTTAAACGATTTTCGTTACTCACTAACGCGATGTTCGGGTCTATGTGTACTACAAAGCCTAGCGCTTTATCGTTATTCGGGCCATAAGTGAAGGCACTCCTGATAGGGGCAAGGGAAAAACTGAAAAAAAATATACATAGGTGATTCCCTGGCATGAATGTCCAAAGTGGCCTTCGCTGTTGAGCCGCACAAACGCAGTTTCAAATTGTCGGCCAATATCCAGTGGGCCGCCAACTGGCGTTCTCCACTCGTTAGCAATTTAGACCAAAACGAATAATTGGAACGAACTCCAGTGAACGTTCACGTTCCTTGAAGATATGGGATGACCAAATATGTTACATAATTTATTATAAAACTGCAAGTTATTAGCCCTAAAGGTACTGTTATGTATTAAAATAGCAAAAGAAGTCTATATAAATCACTTGTATATAAAGCATATAGAAACATGCGTTTAACTGCCCCAATATGTCTGTCTTCATCAGAGAAGTCAGAGTGCACTATACGCGGAGAAAAATTAGGCAGCAGCTCTCAGCGCGTATGAAGGCCGTTTAAAAGCGCCTCCAGGAGAGAGAGAGTGAGTGAGAGAGAGAGAGAGAGAGATAAAATTTTATTCATTAGAAAAGGGGGACGGGGGGGGAGCTAAGAAGTCGGACTTCCCAAGAGAGGTGTGCAAATCTACAGGCCTGTCATCTTCAGGTGATTCAAGCACAGCTGAAGGACGTTGATTTGTAAGAAGGAGGTAAGTCATGCGCATGTTTTCATCCCTTCGGGTGCTCCAATTAGAGACAAATTAAAGTACTCAATGCTGTATTCCCTGTTATAGCTTGTTTCGCTCAAAAATGTGATTGCTTGCTTGTAATTGGTTACTCTAAAGAAAATGTACTTGAATTACAGTGAGTGTTACTGCGTAAACAAAGTAATCGGTCAATTGAAGAATATACGATAGAACACATATACACATAACTCATTACAATTAAGTTATCACATGTAATTCGTTACGTACAAGTGTGATGTAAACCAGTTCAGTCACTTCGGAGTAAACTGCTTGCATAAGCAGGTAAGTAGCAGCCAGAATGCAAGGTATATGAGACATCACAGTGCGCAAGTGCATCAATGAAGACAGATGCTCCACTTAAAACGTGACTTCATTATACATCATTCACCCGTCGTGGTTGCTCAGTCGCTGTGGTTTTGGGCTGCTGAGCACGAGGTCGCGGGATCGAATCCCGGCCACGGCGGCCGCTTTCGATGGGGGCGAAAACAGCCGTGTACTTAGATTTAGGTGCACGTTAAAGAACCCCAGGTGGTCGAAATTTCCGGAGTCCTCCACTACGGCGTGCCTGATAATCAGAAAGTGGTTTTGCCACGTAAAACCTCGTAATTAATTAATTAATTAATTAATTATACATCATTCAGGAGATATCTGTCCGAGATGCGCATATATAACGTAATCTTTTTGTATCGGACACGTGTTTTTAAATACCTATCGCGGAGGGTTACCGTCAGTAATGCCCCTTTCCCTGAGCTGTTGAACATCAAAGTACATAAATGTTCTAGTATTTTAGATAATATAAATGAAAGACGTTTTCTTGGGGGATTGAATATAAGATTTCAGTATGCAGCTTCTGCGTTAAAAGAGAGTCCCCTATATTTAGTGTTTGAGCACAGCGAAACAATGCGGGCAGCGCAACATTTTCCTTCGAAGCAATCCTCGATTCCCGCTTCCTAAATTTTTCTTAAACTGCTACAAGAATTTATCGCACTCAGTAGAGCTGCAGCTGAACTCGGCATGGACATTATAAAATTTGCAAACAGCTATTCCTGCAGACATGCTGTAACGCCTGCTTCAACGTTACCCTGAAGCTTTTTGTAAGGCGCACGAACACCGTGATACCAGCGCTCAGGCCGAGACGCATTCTGAATGCCAACGGTCTGCGCGCCGCGCGACACACACACACAGCTGTTGAATAACAATGAGCAGGCCAGAAATGATAAAGCCGTTCTCCTAATGTAGGTGTTCCTTCGACTGCAAAGACATGTGAGGGGTCGTTCAGCGGCCCGTTGGTCTAGGGGTATGATTCTCGCTTTGGGTGCGAGAGGTCCCGGGTTCAAATCCCGGACGGGCCCGATGTGCAGTTTCTTTTTTTAAATTTTGACAAAAGTTGTAGTCCAGATAACAAAATCCTTTCTAATATGAAATTGTGCGAACAAAAAAACGAAAGATATGTTAACAGGAACGTTTCTCCCAAGTAAGAGTGCGTGCGTTTATTTTATTTTTAATTATATGAGTGAACTTTGCATGGGCGTAGCTGTTCTTCAAATTGTTAGCTATGATTTCGTAGTGCCAGACCAGTAAATTGTCGTAATCACAAATTATATTTGCAAAGCAATGCTACACACTATGGAAATTTGCACCCTTAAGGGTGTTTTTCTCGCGTCTGTAAACTTAGCCCCTTTACAGTCATAGAAAACGCTGTTTAGGCGAACTAATACACCAATTTGAAAGGGTGATTTATTGGAATAGCACCATTTCCCGATATGTGTGCTTTGCCGAAATGTGTACTTCGTTTTATTTTTACTGAGCTATATATTTTTTTTAATTTTATCTCCAGCCTAGTGTTTAGGACGTCCGTCGAAGTAGTAATCCTGAAGTGTTTTCCGAGATGTTTACAAATAAAAAAAGCGAACAAAAGAAAACAGCGAACCTGGATTTAAACTGCGTATCTACAGGTTGCCAAACGGAAGCGTTAGCTTTCGACCAATCCCCTGACACACCTCCAAGAAATATAGTACAACACCTTATTAATGCGGTAGCGCCTCTAGCTGCTCTGATGGGCTGAGGTCACGCTCTGCAGTGTTTCAGCCTCTCTATGAATCAGCACGAAGGTGAAAGAATTCAAGTGGAGCTAGCGCTAAGATGTGAAAGGCAGCAAGTATAGAGAAGCTAATGAACTAGTGTGTTTCCACTTTACGACCGGGACGTGCAACCTGCACAGTGAATGCTGCGTTCTTATTGGTAGAAGATCGCTCCGCGCGCACCTGTGAATGTTTATTTCAACCAATACTGCATGAAATAGCGCAAGACGTACTGCGCATAATATAGCACCGGCCCCAATGACACACCAGAAAGAACATGCGCCTGAAGAACTATATACGATTGGCTGATGCGCTATGATTCCCTAACGATTGGCAGCTGATCTATAAAACAACACTGAGCTAAAACAACTTAACGAAGCCAGTGGTAGAAAGCAAAAGGCAGCATGGGAAATAAATGAGCAAATTGTGCATTTCCACTTTACCATCGGAGACGCCACGTACGCGAAGTAGCAGGTTGAAATCCATAGCCTACTGAGACCATATGACGTGCTCAAACAATCATTTGGCGCAAACTGCAGTGAAATAGGCACGTACTTATGGCTTTTTAGTTGCTCTAAATGTTGGAGTTACCGAGCGCCAGTAAATGCTGCAAATTGAATGTTTTACACAAAACGACCTTTTGGCACCCATAAATTATTGAAAGCACTAATGGTGTACTGCTAACAAATGCACCCGTTTTCGAAATGTTCCGAGAAAGTAAGGACGCAAAAAGGGTGTTTTCAGATCCAATGCACCCTCGAGAGTAACTTTTCTTAGTGTGCATGGTGACAAGCCTCCAAATACAAGGTTGTGGTACTAGTACTGAAGCAAATAAATAATGTGATCTCGACAACAGGCATGCGGCTGCTTTGCAATTATATATTTTTAAAGGATGGTCTGCTGTAAGCGTTAAGCAATAAAAGAAGGAAAACTCAAGCTCAATAGCACCTTTTTCACACGCTGATACACATCTAATTACGATGTTAAGAAGTACACAGCGTGGCAATGCAGCATGCAACAGTCAATTCTCGTCTGTAATGCGTGTGTTCCTACGAGAGCAATAACTGTAGTCCTTCGAGAGAAGCATGCTAAACATATTACCGAGATGCAGTTATTTGGGACAATGTGCTCAACATGCCATTCGTGTTAGGCTTGTAGTATGTAACTTTTTGAGCTGACAGAGCCTTACTTTTTTCGAAGACGGGTCATTTTTATCGACGCGATAATGAGTTAGCTGATGGTGTTTAGGAAATGAAATTTCAATGCTGTAAAGTTCTCTCTAACAACTAGTTATAGAACCTAAGCGCAGAATGTGTGCCGCCCATTAAGCCCTAGAATTCGCTTTTGTAATATTCGACTTAGTTATTACTCAAAAAAATTATTACGCTTTCTTTCCGCTCTCGATATTTTCAAAATAGTTTAAGAACCTTAAGTACTTAAGGTACTTAAAGGCTTTTCAGGTCTGACTGAGAAGTCATACATAAAGTCAACCATCCTGAATAGGGCGGTTGTAACGTTCGCTTCTTTCCCACCGCGTTTGAGATATATAAATAGAGAATTGGCAAAACGGACCTTTAAGCCGGAGCATCACTGAGAATACCAAAAGACAGTCTTGCTTCACGCTGCGCACTATTGAATAACAATAAACTCTGCCTTTAGATAAAAAAGAAAAGACCTGCTCTCTTTATTGAAGTGTTGCTTGTACTACTAAAAGATACGCGTGAGGCAACAGGCCCGTTGGTCTAGGGGTATGATTCTCGCTTTGGGTGCGAGAGGTCCTGGGTTCAAATCCCGGACGGGCCCAACTAGTCTTTCGAAACGCACAACGCTTTAAAGTGTCGTTAAACCACTTATTTTTTAATTCAAAGAAGAATCGTGCTATTTATACTCGCGGACAACTTTCTGTGGCTATGAAGGGAAAGCTACGGAGGCAAAGCTCGCACAAGTGAGAGCGCTTCTGAAAAGAGTCCCACGTTTTAATCCACGTTAGGTTAAGCTGAGGAAGAGAAAGCATAAACACCTTATTAGCAACAGTTAAATAAGACATGCCGCTGAGTATAAAAGTTTACTTATTTTGCGTCTTTTCCCTTCCGCATCGGGACAAACGCGAAACCGTCACACGTGGAAGCTGCGTCGGTTCAGCGTCTGTTCCGAGCAACCAAAAGCGCTGTCAATGGTGCCGGACCACTTGGCGTGGTAACATATATGCAGCAGCCACGTACCCGTAGTTTCCCTTCATAGCCACAGCAAGTTGACCGCGAGTACAGACTTTTTCGATCTTTTCTTCGCACGTCGTGAAACCACCAAGGTCACGCACGTGACGTCACGTGGGTAAAAGTTGTCGATTGGCCCATATACGAGGAACATCAGCTGCAGTCGGTCTCCTAGCATGCCTTGAGTCATGCGGCCGCGCTTTCTCGTCGTCTCACTTTCTAGTTGTGCGTTTTCAATTAATTTCACGTCGTGTAGCGTGTTTTGTACTGCGCGTACGCAGGCAGCTAGCATGTAGTTGAAATAAAGCGCGAAGTCTTCATTAGCGAAAGTTCATGGTGTAATAGAACAAAAAGGACTGCCTTCGGTACGCGCGCCTCCATTAGAAGTACGCGGCAAAAAGAGAGAACTATACTGAGAATGGTAGCGAAGGCGAGAGTAGAGAAACCTCTTGCTTGCCTTCTAGCTCCCGAGTGCCTTAGGAGCCCTTTAAAGTACATTTGTTTGGAGTCGACTAAAAAGTATCTAAACGTAGCAGCCAATGAATACGTACGCTCGCTGTTAAAGAATGACTTTTAGATAAACACGTGAATACTTGCACGCATGAAGTGGCGACGTCATGCGCTCAACAGCAGATGCGTTTCATGATCAAAGCAACTTAGCGCGATAATCATTTCTTCTAAAATGCGAGTTTCTTTTGAAGCCTACGCTTGCCATGTTCACGTCAAAGCCTAAATGGTAAGGGTATCCTGATAAATCGGAAGTGTTTACAGCGAATAACGACGCAGGCGTTATTTATGCATCGGCTTTAGCCAGTTGAAGCCAGTTGGTTAGTAATCAAGTTTTTGAGCTCATTGCTTCGGAAACACATATTAAAAGGGCAACCTTATTACACATCACACCCTCCCCACTCCAAACGAAAAAAAAAAATATTAAGATAGAAAGAATGTAAGAAAGGTTTTCGCGGGAAGCCTATATAGTTCATCAGAAAGCTTAATTTCCGCATATCCGACGGCGCACTGCCACATTTGAAGCGCTAATCATACATTGATATTAGTTATCTTGTAGACACAATAATTGCTTGTTATAACTATTTAAGCACCCCGAAGAAATACATATATTCTACGAATCTATAATGAGTTATACTTGCACTTTCCATCTAAAGCTGTGTAGGTATTTAGCATCAAGTGGGACCACCTGCATTCAAAAAGTGTTAACAATAAATCAGACTTGCACATGTTAAAGAAGAAAGCAACTGATTACAATAACAAATACCTTGAAATATTTATTAGGATACAGTTACCAATTACGGCCAGACGAAAGTAATTGAACAATTACTAAAAAAGCAGCGCGTCAAACCAACACTTTCTTTTTGTTCCCGTTTTTGTTCCGGTCCTGCGAAAACAGTTCAATTGCGATTCAACTCCGGAGAGAAATAATAGCAGTTCAAACAGGTTCGAGCCAGTTGAAGTTTATTTGCATAACAAAAGAATAATTACGTAAGAAAAAACATACAATTATTTTGTAAAAAAACTCGACTCTGCAGATACCGAGCTGCACGGAAAGATTACGCATGCTATTCTTCATGTTATCGTAGTAAGTAGTTAAAGAGAATTAAGCAGATCCAACACCAGTGATGGAGTGTTTATAAAGTGAAGCTTTAGTGAGATTTATTGAGGAAACGCAGAGAGCCCTCTAACCAGCTACTCTTCTCTGTAGAATAAATGGAAACAGGATAAAAGAACTAGCGGTGGGAGGAGGGAGGATGAGGATACACAGTAGAGTGAGACTACATACGCGTGCTTGTCCGAATGGTACGTTCACAGCCTTCAATCTAAGCCGGTGTTAACTCCGAATTCTGAGAGAGAATTGTTTCGCAAAACCTTCTTATGCTATAATTGTCGGTAAAGGAAAATTTCAGCCGATCCAATAGTAGGAAAAGAAAGCTTCGATTTAATTAAAGTTGAGGAAGCACATGTCAAAAGCAGTGGCATTTCCATTACACGTACTTTAAATTGTGCGATCGAAATCCAGCTAGGAAGGGCTTCCGTATTTCAACGGTCATATACTATAGGTTTCCAACTAACGGAAAACTATTTGACGATCATCAATTTCCAACGCTTACTAGTAGGCTACTAACATGTCTGCCTCCCGATGCGATTCGTAGAAAACCGTACTAATGGTGTGGTTACTTCTAAAATCAGGGGAAGATGGTTCGCACTTACATATGCACAACTAAACTATGCAAAACCATCGTTGAGCCACAAATGCAGATAATGCATGGTTTAAGAGCCCTAGAAAAAGCAGCCAGCCTGATTCGAAAACCATTATTTTTGCTTTTCGGTTTCACTCCGTAGTGAAAAAAAACGGTGGTGGTCCGGTTCGGTTCCGGTTCCAGCAAAAATAACTGTTTTTGCCATTTTCGGCTTTCGATTCAGTTCCGGTTCGATGCCTCGGTAAACAGGGATCGATTACTTAAGCGTTACTGTCCTCCCTGCAATTATTATTATTTTAAACATGCAGCAGCAATTATAACGAGCTGGCCTGGGCCTTTCAATGCGTCCTCTGCAGTCTTTCGCACGTTGTTTATCGCCACTAAAAATTTATTTTCAAAAGTTTCTTTTTTCTTTTTACTAGTTTTCTTGGGAAACATTTGAAGCAACACTTAAAGCTCGCTCCATGCGTGCTGCAGCCAAGGGCTGCGTAATAACGTACGAATATTTAAACGATATTCGTTACTTAATGCCGGGATGCTCGGGTCTGGGTACACTACGAAGCGTAGCGCTTTATTGTTATTCGGGCAAGCTGAAGGCAGTCCTGACAAGCCCAGTGGAAAAGTGAAAAAAAATCATACATAGGTGATTCCCTGGCGTGAATGTCCAAAGTGGCCTTCGCTATCGAGCCGTAGGAACGCTGTTTCAAATTGTCAGCCAACACCTGGTGGGATGCCAACTGGCGTCCTCCACTCGTTAGCAATTTAGACCTAAACGAATAATTGAAACGAACTCCAGTGAACGTTCCCGTTCCTTGAAGATATGGGATGACCAAATATGTTATATAATTTATTATAAAGCTGCAAATTATTAGCCCTAATAGTACTGTTATGTATGAAAATAGCGAAAGAAGGCTATATGAATCACTTGCATATAAAACATACAGAAACATATTGTCACGTGGTGGTGACGTTGAATAACACAGCAGCAATACTGTGAACGACAAAACTAACTTTTATTGGGCGAACCTGTGCCCACAAAACAGGCTACACTTATAGCACAACGATAGTGGCGACCACGCTCGGCGATCGTCAAAAATCTGATCAGCGGGTCAAGCGCGTCGGCTTTTATACAGCAGTCATCGAATGTTCCAGACTAATCGTTGAGACCCGCATGCCTTCTACAAAGTTCTACACCATTCGTGTCAAGCGATGAAATCAGATAACACAAGGTTCGGCGACAACAGACAGCGGATAGAAGCATCGATAACTTTTTAGAAAGTTCGGATAGATGCAGGCGCGTCCCGCGCTGTGTGATAACATTTGTTAGGCGGCAAAACGTGTCGCCCGATAAAGACAAGTACACGTGTCAATATGTACTTAAGTGCCCCAAAAAGGCTGTCTTCACCAGAGAAGTCAGAGAGTACACTAAGCGGAGAAAAATTAAGCAGCAGCTCTCAGCGCCTATGAAGGCCGTTTAAAAGCACTCCCAGAAGAGAGAGGGGGAGAAATTTATTTATTAGAGAAAACTGAGGAGGTGGGCGGGAGCTAAGAAGTTGGACTTCCCAAGAGAGATCTGCAAATCTGCAGGCCTGTCGTCTTCAGGTGATTCAAGCACAGATGAAGCGCGTTGATTTGTAAGAAGGCGGTAACTCATACGCATGTTTTCATCCCTTTGGGTGCTCTAATTACAGCCAAATTTGAGTACTCAAGGCTGTATTTCCTGTTATAGCTTGTTTCGCTCAAAAATGTAATTGGTTGCTTGTAAATAGTTACTCTAAGAAAATGTACTTGAATTACATTGAGCGTTACTGTGTAACCAAAGCAGTCGGTAAATTGAAAAAGACACGATAGACACATATACACATAATTAATTACAATTAATTTATTACATGTAATTAATTACGTACAAGTCTGATATAAACCAGTTCAGTCACATCAGGGTAAACTGCTTCCATAAGCAGGTAAGTGGCAGCAAGAATGCACGGTATCAGCCATCACATTGTGCAAGTGCATGAATGAAGACAGATGCTCCACTTCAAACATGACTTCATTAGATATCGTTCAGGGGATATCTGTCCGAGATATGCCTATATTGTAATCATTTCGTAGCGGGCGCTTGTTTTGAAATACCTATCGCGGAGGGTTACCGTCAGTAATGCCCCTTTCCCTCAGCTGTTGAACAATAAAGTATATAAATGTTCTAGTATTTGTGATAATTTAAATGAAAGGGATAGAAAATGAATTTTCAGCACGCAGGTTCTACGTTAAAAGAGATTTCCCTATTTAGTGTTTGAACACAGCGAAGCAATGCGGGCAGCGCAATATTTTCCTTCGAAGCAATCCTCGAATCCCGCTTGCTCAATTTTTCTTCTCGAACTGCTACAAGAATTTATCGCACTCAGTAGAGCTGCAGCCTAACGCTGCATGAACTTGTAAATTTTGAAAACACTTATTCCTGCAGACATGCTGTAATGCCTGCTTCGACGTTACCCTGAAGCTATTTGTAAGGCGCACGAACACCGTGATACGAGCGCTCAGGCCGAGACGCATTCTGAATGCCAACGGTCTGCGCGCCACGCGACACACACACACAGCTGTTGAATAACAATAAGCACGCCGGAAATGATAAAGTCGTTCTCCTAATGCAGCTGTTCTTTCTACTGTAAAGACATGCGCTGCGCGATTCAATGGCCCGTTGGTCTAGGGGTATGATTCTCGCTTTGGGTGCGGGAGGTCCCGGGTTCAAATGCCGGACGGGCCCAGCGCAGCATTTTTTGGTTTTTCTTGTCTTTGCTTTTTAGTGAAGGTTTTCTACATTCTACAGTTTTGTGCACGCGCCACAAGGCATCAATCTTTAGCAGCCGCATTAGAGTATATATACTTATTGGTAACTAAGCACTCATACTACCAGTTGATACAAGCTTTGCGGAAAAAATGCAAATGAGCGCGCCAGGCAGATATTCGCAGGAGGACAACATTTAATTTTCGCGTTATACGTGCCAAAAGCACGATTTGGTTTCAAAACACGCCATAGTGGGGGACTCCGGATCAGCTCTGTCACCAGGGCATCTTTAACGTGCTCCCAATGCACGGGACACGGGCATTTTTGAATTTCGCCCTCGTCGATATGCTGCCGCCGCGGCCGGGATTTGATCCCGCGACCTCATATTCAGCAGCGCAACACCTGAACCGCTAAGCCACGGTGGCGGGCGAGGATATGTCGGCGCGTTCATATTCACACGTATTCAATCTCCTGCTCGATATTGCTTGCAAGATAGGTGGGGAAGCAACAAACAAGACATTCTTTACTTAGCGCTCTCGAACAATGCGACGAAAGGTAGCGTCTGTATCAGGTCCTACATAGCCTTCAAGACTTCGGTGCACATATTCTCGGAGGCCGTGATTTTGGCGTGTACAGTGGTGTCGCCACTCGTCCTCAGACAAGCTCCACGTGCGGCTCGGAGGCATGGAGAAAGTGGAATCCATTACACTGAACCGGAATTATGAGTGCCAAAAACTTGTCAAAAGCCCAGCCAGACCCGCCGTGGTTGCTTAGTGGCTGTGATGTTGGGCTGCTAAGCACGAGGTCGCGGAATCGAATCTTGGCTACGGCGGCAGCATTTCGATCGGGACGTAATGCAAAAACACCCGTGTACACAGGTGCACGTTAAAGAACCGCAAGTGGTCCAAATTTCCGTAGTATGCCACGTGCTACGGCGTGCCTCATAATCAGATCGCGGTTTTGGCACGTAAAACTCCACTTTTTTTGGAAGCGTAGATTGTTGGGCCAGCTGGTGCATCATGTAGTGTCATTGAGCGGAAATACAGGCGTCTGTCCTGCACACTTTCTTTAAGAGCCTTCTCAGAACATTCATTCCGATTAAATTAAATTATTAATTATTAAATTACGTGCCAAAACCTCTTTCTGATTACGAGGCACGCCGTAGTGGGGCGCTCCGGAAATTTAGACCACCTGGGTGCACCTAAGTCTAAGTACACGGGTGCATTCCGCCGCCATCGGAATGCACAGTCGCCGTGTCTCGGATTCGATCCCGTGACCTCGTGCTCATCATTCATTCCTATAGCTTACCAGGACGCTGATACGAGACAGAGTGTGCCAGAAACATGGGTAATTGATTGACACTTTTGTCTTTGAGGCACCGCTATCGATTGAAGCTGCTTTCGATGTTACATTCCTAATGAAGCACGGTTTAATGATTCGGCAAAATAAGCGTTACGCTATATATAAGGGTCGTGTCAGAAGCGCTCTATTTTTCCAGCTACGCAACTTATTCGATTAAGGCTCAATACAAGTCAATCTGTCCCATATTTTCTATTATTTGTTTCTTTATTGTTTTTTAAGTTTTGCGACACAATGTTCCCTTCACACCACATAATGACTCTGGAAGTTACGAAAATTATGCTTTATACCTTCAGATGTTACAATTCTCTTCCTAATAAATCAGGAAGGGTGGAACCTCCGCATTTCCTGGAAGGCGCGCAATGTCTTCGAAGTACTTTAAACAGAATGCCGAAATCGGGCGCTAAGGAAAAAAGAAAAGAAAAACATCAACCGGGCAACTTCACTTGCTGCGACGAAAATGGGCACCTCAGCAGCAATTACTTTTTCTTTAGAGCGACAATTTTTCTCTCCTAGTATACATTGTACGACGAAGCAAAGCACCTGAGGAGGGCTTTACATTGTTGGTCACTCGGAAGTACGCTGTGCTCGTATTTTAACTTACGCCCCAGGTGAAGACACGGTATATCAGGAGGAACTCAGGCGAAAGGATTAAATTTTGGCACACTGGCGCTTGGTTGGCTTGTTGAACTGAAAACTTAAATTCGTGGGTGTTACGTGCAAAAAGCACGATATGATAATGAGGCACGCCGTAGTGGGGGACTACGGATTACTTTCGACCACCTGGGGTTTTTTAAGGTGCACCCAATGCGCCTCATCAAAACGGGGCAAAATGCTTGAAAGAAGGCGAGATTTGCGTTGGCGATTTCTACCTTGTGCGAAGATGGAGACCACGTCTAGAGTTGAGATTGCAGCTTACGCAATGAGTTATTAAACCGTTGATCTTACGTAATATACGTTCTCTATATTTACTACCTCTTTCTGTGTATTTTTGTTTCACATTTGAATAAAATAGGGCGAACATGTCTATTTGTTATCTTCTTCTAAGCAACCTTTAACATTACGAATGCCTCTCGGATCGCCAGTAACATTTATCGCTGTAAGAGTGATTGCAATGAGAAGAGTACCGTTATCTAGGTCTGCAAGGTAGAAAGCGGGATCACTAAGAATAATAATGACAATTTGGTGTTCACCCTCTTCAATATATCAACCACCGCCTGCCTGTGAATCTTTTTGTAGCGGGAAAAATTCATCGCATGTGCTTTGAGAAAAAGCAAGCTTATTTAGCCTACAGGAAAGTCTAGCATACTTCATAAATTACATCTGCATGTATTTTCGTGTATAGTGACCAAACAACAAATCTTAAAACAATATGTTTACCTCGTCATAAACCGCCTTTCTTTCTAGATCTTACAACCAAAAATCATCCCTTTAAAGCAACAATTTTGCATGATGAAGAAAAATAGGCGTGCACATCAGTGCTTGCACGCTCATTTCTACTCCAATCTCAAGTTACAAATGCATGAAACACTTTATATCTGATACTGTTCGCAAGAGAATTCGTGGTGAAACGCCGTATTAAGCAGAAAAAGATTTTTTGTTTGAGAGTATGTTAAAATTAATGGATTTGTGTGAGCTTATTAGTGCCCCCAGGCCTCAGAGTCACTTGCTACATCAGCAGTTACTTCACTGATTACCCCAGACGGCCCCGCGATCTCAAGCCTGAGCAATTTTCCCCACTTACACACAGTACCGAGTAAAAGGTTGCCTACAGCTACGCAACGGCGGCGGTGGGATTAAGTACGTGAAAAGTATCGGAAATATATTCTCCAGCTGGGATAAAATTTATTGGAATCGTAAAAGGAGAACCTAAATTATAGCGTCGCAGGCGTGTTTCAACTTTTCCAAGCATTAGAGAAGCAGCGATGACGTGGAGTTCATCCTTAAAGTCGTTTTTCGTTATATTTGTACCGGTGTATTGAAGCTCTTAAAAAATCCAGCGCTTAAACCTGAGCGCGCTATGAATACAAAAAGGCCGCCTTCCGCAGCGATCTTAGCGCGACAGAATAACAATGGAGCTCGAAAAAGAAAAAAAAGAAAGAAAAGAAAAAAAAAGAACAAAAGGTGGGCTGGCAGGCAGATGTTTTCTATGCTTAGAGAACTCACATCCACGTTCGCGTCGGCCCGTTGGTCTAGGGGTATGATTCTCGCTTTGGGTGCGAGAGGTCCCGGGTTCAAATCCCGGACGGGCCCGAAATTTTTTTGGACGATTGGTAAACAATTCTCTCGTATTTTTTTTCCCTTTCTTATGTTGTGTTTATTGGAGAGCTGCATTAAAGTAAGTTCTTCAGCACGTATCTCGCAGAAGGTAGGCTCCCCGGAAAAAACCGCATTCAATGTGGGTCACGTAAATGATGTCGCGTTGAACAAACAAAGGTTGCCAGAGAGGACAGTCAAAACGAAGGCGAGCTATACGTATAGGCATGTCCTTCCAGTTTTATTTTGCCAGGTTCGGCGCGATGCGGTATGCAACATAAATGGCCTCAAAAAATTTCCGACCCTCAGCCAATCTATTAGCCGTCACCACCTTTGACGCTCATACGGCTTGTATGCGGACGCTGTCGAGTGCTGGGTCTCCTCCCTCTCCGTGTTGCTCATCAGCTGGACAATGGAGACTCGAAGCGACTACTTTCGGTGCTTTCATGTTTCTTAACGATCTCTGTGCCTCATTAGCGGCCCCTCGACTAGCGCACAATGGTGCGACAATCAGCGCTGAAAGGAGAAGCGCTGCGCGGGGGTAGAAGGGAATGGAGAAGGAAGCAGGCGGCATGCACAAGTCGTGGCGCCATTGTTGGGGTGAGGTTACTCAGAGTGCCAATTTTGGGACGAGGTACACAGCTTAATCTTGTTTACGGCCGATTCTTAAGCATAGCGCATAAGCAGTGTTCGTGTCGAGGCTTTCTAACCACTTTGAATATACGGTGGACTTGCGGCCCTTGTTGTTAAACCACCCTGTTTGGTCTACAGAGTGCGTTTTTTTGCACTGCCCATAACTTTTTAATATTACCTGTGACAGATAGCATATTTATACCCATTGAGCTGGATTACTCAAAGAGCCGTGCATAAGCTGCACGAGCATTCGAAGATGCATATTCGACTAATTAAAAGAAATTCACTGAATAATTTTAAGATAATTACTTCACGACATATATTGCAATTTACGGATTGTAGCTAGTGGGTTTGGAAGGCATATCCCCTCTGAACGGATTCTGAGGATGGCACTGGTTTCGAGATAGGGGCCATAAAACCTGCGGTAAAAATACATCGTTGTTCCACTTAATTTTTTAGCAGGACGCCGTTTTATGCATTGAAGCACAATAAATAACTTGGACACCTATGAATTTGGTCGCAAGTGTATGCGGTATAAAAGGTAAGTAGATACGCCTTCCGAACTCACCGGTTACAATTCGTAAACTTTCTATATGTGCCGCAAAGTAATTAACGAAAACATAGTTAGCAATTTTTTGGTAGTTAGTCGATTGTGTATATTTATCTCTGGCGCAAGTAGTGCCCACCTCTTTTGAGTAGTACAGCCAAAGAACCAAGCTTATGTTATCTGCCAGAGGCTATATTTTAACATTGCGTATGGTCGAAAGAAAAAGATAACAAAAAAACTTTAGAAAAAGAAAAAAAAGGTACACCCGGTATATATGGAACACAGGAACCGAAAAAAAATAACGAAAAGAGCGGTAGGCTTCCGTTTCACGCAGGCATAAATCATCGCCGTGACGGAAAGTGATGTTTCGGTGTCTCGCGTACTTTTTATTTGATATTTATGTTTATCTACAATGCGAAGAAGCTCACTTCACGCCCGGATTTTGTTTTTGTCTGTATAATTTTTTCGAAGTTGCATTGTATCATTGACATCAATGAGCTGGCCGAAGCCGTTCGCCGCCCACGCTAATTCCAGAAAGCCTTAACGAGATTCCAAACCAAGGAAAATTGTAAGTACTTTATTCGCCATTATTTCTGCTCACATAAAACAGCTTCGCCTAAAAAAAGGAATCAGTTGTTTTTAAGTAAGAAATAATTAATATTGCAATTACAAATTTATTAGTACTTGGCTTGCTCATCTATCCACAACTGAAATATCACTCCAATATTTCAAAAACGCTACTATGGACATTGCGCTAAGTGCTCTATGCTTAAATCAGAATTTTGAGGTATCAAATTCAGCCTAACGAAAATGATACGTGGGGCTTTGCGGTGTGAGTAGGCCCCCGATGGCTGCGGTGGTACTTGCGACTGAATTAAGCTAATACATAGTGGCATCACGTTCTAGACGCTATGCTGGTAAAATGTAACCATCCCGTTCTTCTTTTGCTTTTTTTTTAGTGCCATGAGCATCGAGTGACACTCTTGTTTCTTGCGCAGCACTTCCGATTCACCTCCTGACACGACCAAGGAGGAAATTCAAAATAAATCAGAAAGAAAGGAAATGATAGTACAGTACAAAATTCATACGTTTAATTATAAACTTGATACCAGAGCATAAGTTTAGTCACAAATTGAGTTACTGAAGTGTCTGAACTAACCATAATTATTCAGAAATAACTCATTACCGCACATCAAAGCACTGAATCGTAGACTTTAGAGACCCGCCACGTGAGCACGACTTTGGCAAAATTCCTGGAAACCCGGAAGTAGAAAGCGTAAGTAATGACGTCACTAAAGACAGAATTAAAAAGGCAGAATTAAATAAAGGCAGAATTATATATAAGCGCCTAATTAATAGAAAACAGCTGCCTCCACATTCGGTTCATGCGTTGCGTTTGCCTAAAGTTAACCTAAAGAACACCAACGCCGAGTTGCGAGTGCCACTAAGAGACACCTAAGTCAAAGATTAAGGTCACATACTATGTTTTTTTTTTTTTCATTCACGACGCGTTCAAGCACGCCCATCCTCAAGATAATTTCTTCTTCGTGCAGCCCGAAGGCTGTCGGGTGCATGAAGTATTGCTGAAATCACGAGGGTCATTATTTGAGATCGCCAACGTTCTTAACTTTGTTTTTACTGATAACGTGATTAGGTTTTTTCCCCATCATTAACTTGCACTTGATTTCCTTGTTTTTAAGAAATATGTTAGGATTTACTGAACCGGTCGATCCCACCGTTTTACCTTGCCATACAGAGAATACAAAAGAGGTCGCTTGATAAAAGACTGTCTGTCGATCGTTAAGTACGCCTTGTACTTCTTATTACGCCATGGAGCCGAAATACCCAGCGTTGCAAGAACCACTTTTTATGGGTCATGTACAATGTTTCAATTCTTCATTGTTCTTCCTCGTTTTGTTGTGCCGAGCCGCCTTCTACAGTGTGCGGCAAAACTGAATATGGAAACTATGTCTCACAGAATACAAAGTTGGCCTGAACTTTATAACTCTGAGGTACGATGCCGTTAAGCTGGTTTAATTAGGCTCATTTTAGTTAGCATTTAGCAGATCATTACGCATGACTTTTTTTCTACTCTTTATTTGTTTCAATCGTGTCCTGTACTAACAAACTTCTACCAAGTAAAAAGTGACTTCTAATCTACGAAGAAGCCAAATAAAAAACGATACAAAGGCTTCGTCAAGGATGGGAGAAGGTTTAGTTTAAGCCAAACGCTACAGTTAAATGCGCCTTAACTTTAACAATATTTTCAAACCTCTTTACAGCGATGTATGAGACAACCTAGCTGGGTAACACAATGGCAGGAGAACGATGTGCAACGAAAATTGAAGTAGTGAATAGCATTAATTCGCGTCGCAGGGCAAGGGAAAGGGCTTACCGTGTGCACGATCGTCGATTGAGTCTCGTACGTACGTATAATGGTCATGTTCTGCGCGCTGGTGTGGTTCTCGTAACGGGCACCATTCGGCTCCTCCTTACCAGCGCCATTTTCCTCCCATCCAGTGAGGTTGCACAGCTTTTCGATGAGGAGACCAAAATTACGCAATCAAAGCAAGACCTAATCAGAATCTAAGTCAATCGTCTAAATCAATCAAAATTTTATGTAGAACAAGATAGCTGGGCGTCATGCTGGCGCAAAGCGGCCGGAGGTAAAGCGAGTGTTTCTCCATGGGTGCCCGTATAGACAAGGTAGCATACATATACACGGCGTGCAGCACACAACGTAAGCATAGACGGCACACAAGTTTGGAGCGATGTACAGGAAGAAGATACGTGATACTAGGTGCATGGGTAGAAGATAAATGGTATCTTATCTACATGAATGGTCTACATGGCATGTCACGGTATACAATGTGAGATATATGGTATATTATCCGTATTTTATACATAGTACGAGATACATGGGTACCTTATCCTAGATATAGGATATATTATGGTACACCATTTAAGATATAAATATGCATCCTCATCTGCATGGCGTACATGGCGCGGAGTAAATGGTAAAAATACATTGGTGCAATTCCGCGCGTGAGCCGCCGTGCGACCTGTCCTTACAATAGTAATGCCCAATTCAACAGCTTACAACTGGTGTCTACAGGTTCCGCCATACGGATCAGAAAGATTTCAGAAGCGTCGCACGTCGTATCAGACACACTGTCGGACCACGTGTCTCCTGCATTCTATACCACCAAACAGCAAGGCACAGCTGGTAGTATAGAAGCACTTTCTAATGTCATAGCCATGAGGACGTTTAACGCGATCGCGTTAAGGGCCCCGTGTAGCAGAAAATCCGGTGTCGGCGATGGCGTCTCGGGCCGAGAAATCTAATTTCTAACAATGCATCCTCATCCACGGAGGCCCTCCGCGTGGCGCAGAGGTGTTTACTGAACTAAATGATTTTTTTCAAAGTAATATGCGTCAGAAAATTTGTAAAGTACGACTTACACACAAACTACAGAATTGATAGCGTCGGATTGTAATTTCAATATACGAGAAAGCATAATTTTGTTACGCGGAAGCTGAAACGGAAGCGGCGAGGCCTGCTCGCGCTTGATTCCTTGCAACGCATAAAAAAATAGCCATAAAGTTCGCCTTCGTTCATAGCTTTCCCTGCCAGCATTTCCAGGAAAACGTTACGGTTACATAAGCTGCAGTTGCTGGGAAGCGTGAGAAGCAGTCGGGGATCTTCGAATGCTATCGCGTTCCACTCTTAAATACGAAGCTTAAGCGTCATCCATCTTTTTTGCAAACGACCATGATTCATTAAGGATCATCAACAATAATTAATTAGGCCTAGAGATCAAAACTAGCACCTGTTAAAAGTGGTACATTTTATTGCTAACTCAGGAAGAGAGGTGAGAGACGGTGCTATATGGCTCAGAACATCATCAGCAAATTATCAATTTATTAACAAGTGCTTTTTTATAACTTTTTTAATAGTGCAACGATGTCACTTTTTTCATCATGATTTTCTTTCGGATGTCAATTCCATGCAGAAAGTAACTTTCAGATATGAAGCGAACATTATCTCAGTGTGGCTCACAGTGTGTGGCATCATAGCGACATTGACAATGAAAGAATAATGGCGCAACTGAGCTGCTTGCGCGCTTGCTGGTGTACAAACATTTCAACTCTTGCAAAGACTAAGCACACACAAAGAATCTGGAGAACACAGATTCAAGATATATAACATAAATGTGATAGAATATACATTCAAACTAGCCAATTAAGCAAATGTGCCAACTTTTGTTTGGAATTTTAACCATGTGAGTGAGATCAAAGTCTCCTGAGACATATTTTTTCGGAAACGCAATTTCCCAGGCAGGGCGCGATATTTTGGATACCTTGGGATTATTCCTGAAGTAGCCTTGGGCTATAGGAAGCGCAGATGCGTCCACTTTGTAGACAAGATGGCTGTAGCGGAGGTTATACCGCTCTCTGAATCTTCCTGTACAAATAATAATTAATTAGCAGGTACCATTAGCAGGTACCAAAGCACGCGCGTGTCATGAAGAAACCGTAGCGTCATGCTTGTGCAACTTCGTTTACTGACTACAGCTTCGGTGAGCGGATGCCGCATTTTCCCCGAAGTCAGCGTCCGCGGAATCACAAAGCCAGTAATCCTGTCCCGATACTTGCATTATAGAAAGAATGTACGACAGCAACGCACTCTGCCAAGAGATTTGCTGCTGCAGTATCATCTGAGCGAGCCTTGAAAACTGGTTTCTGTGAAACTAGTTCATTTTCACGTGATGTCCGCCGTATATACTGGACACCGCAGCAGGGCCCGTTGGTCTAGGGGTATGATTCTCGCTTTGGGTGCGAGAGGTCCCGGGTTCAAATCCCGGACGGGCCCGTGTGAGTGCAAGCACGCATTCTCTTTTTTCATGTGCGGTCATTCTATCGCAACATTTTTTGCTGTTATATGGGAAGTCACATCAACGTTTGACAGATGTGATTGAAGCTGGACGGCGATGGGACGTCACACTTTTCCTTAACAGGCAATCGGTCACTTTTTTGCGTAATGTCCGACCTCTAAGATAATGTAAAAGATACGTGGAACTTGCGCAAGGCTGGCGAAAACCCGCATGCACGCACAAACGTAAATAAAAAGGCGCTTTGAATATCTATTTTAGGCGCAATTTTTTTTTCTGTTTATGAAAACATTTACTTTACCCACATTTGTTGCATTTTTAGAATTATGAAAAGCGTGCAGCTGAAGAACAATTTAGGAAATGCGGTTCTTCAATTAGGTTGCGAAGTTTGTAGAATCTGGGCTCCATGCAAGGATTGGCCTCAGGAACATACGTCAATAAGATTACACCATCTACTGTGTAGCAGAGTTGGATCGAAAGCACCTATCACCATACTTGAAATATATGCCTGTTGTAAAGCACTGTCAAAAACAATGTAAGAAGTGAATGTGAAAATCAAGAGAGTCTCTTAATACGTTCATATAAAGAGCTGCCTCCTATAGAGTGCTAACTTTTTCTTGTTATTTTAGATAAAAACAAATAAAATGCAGCTTTGTGGTCTCGCCAGACTTACATGGAAGGCGCCTCACCCACGGGGTAAGGCGCAGGAGCTTTCCACGCAGAGAGTAAAAGAACGAACGTCACCTGTTTAGCGAGACTTCTCTTTGTGTTAGAGCACCTTCAACTGCAGTAGAGCGCTGGGCATGCGATCATCCGAATTTTTCCTGCTTTTGCCTAGCAATGGCATTCTATATAACTGGTAAGCCAGCGAGAGGGGGTGAATAGGTCATCATGAGTGGCACCATCGTTGCGTCACAGTATAAATCGTCGGTCTACGTCTAAAGGATCCGTAGCTTGGAACAAAAATCGCAGGCCACGCACTCACAGGACGCCGCCAGTAGGAATGCTGCAGACTGCAATGGATGCATCTGCTACTTGAGTGTCTGCAGGCGCGCGCTCTAACGAGCATGCGCTGTAACTACAATACCACCTAAGCGAGCGAGAATAAAAAGCTTTATGGAAAAGTAACTACAAAACGAAACGTCCATTTCCCAACAACAAGCGAAAGAACGTGTATGTGCGCGCGTGTGATATGCTCGTGTGTCAACATGCACACGAGCACGCGTAAGCAAACGAAAACGTATTCGGCATAGTTCTTGAAGTCACACTAGGCATGCACTTGCATTGCACTGCAGACGTATAGCGCAACGTCCACCGTTCACGTATTAATGCGCGTAAACCATCTTACCAACCTCTGCGATGCACAGGGTCTCAACGGAGCATGCGATGCGTCCGCTCACGTTGCCTTTGTTTGATTTTCCTTGACTCATGCTCCGGGAGTCGATGTGGCGGTTAGCAACGACGTTGTATACTTTCAGGGCCATGTTCGACGACATGGCCACGATGGTTCTTCTCAAACTGGCCAAATTCTTCAAGATGAGTTTGCTGTGTGTCTAAAAAGAATGAGGGCAATTCGCACTTGTAATAACTATGTCATTAAGAAACATCAAAAAAAGAAAGAAAGGAAATCTTCTCTAGTCTACTTTTCAGGGTTGGTGGAAGAAGGAGAGAAATATCGTGGTATAGAAAACTATCAACGAAAGCCTAAAGTAGAGACAGAGAGACGTAAGCTGTAGTCACGCCATTGCTTAAGCGGATATGTATTAGTTCAAACCACATGTGAAGACCCATGATGATGCGAAGTTCAAGTGAAGCGCGGGTGATTCGGCAAGCTAATGGACACCACTGCCAGCTCGATACAGAACGTTCATATTTTGCCAAAGATATTTGGAGCTGCACCGTGTATGAGGGGGATGATTCCAGGAAGTATAGGATGCAACTCTACCGTGCCAGACCACCGGCAAGTGAGGATTGTCGCTAGACGAACTGGGGAGACCAGACGGGTGGCTTCTTGAAAGCAGGTTAGAGAAGCAGCACGAGCTCCTCAAGAAAAGTCCAAAACAATGATTTTGTGCAATGAACGTGGTCATTAGTTTGTTGAGAATAAAATAAAGAAGTGCACCTTGTGAATTACTCCTTTAGACACATATGTTAGGGTGGTTGGGAGGGGGAAGAGAAGGAGGTAAACTTTAATTGAACTATAGAGTAATGTGGTCAAGACCTGATTACCAATACTAATTACAATGTCGTGTACTTTCGCTAACCAATACAACTAAATTATGGCATTGACATTCGAGTAGCATACCCCGTTTTCGATGAGTGCTACTGATGTAAATTCATGCCATGGGAAAATTTGAACGAGCGAAATTTGTTTATTGATCGATGTCTGAACCTATCAATCATTACTGCGCGCAATCACTTTCTGTCTGAATAAACAGGTACGCTGCGGATCTACAGTAATATTAAATATAAGTAGTGGTCCTGACCATCGATAGAAAGTTAAAGCAATTAGCAATCTTAGTTCAGAGTCAATATACTGGCATCGAGGAAGATCGTGACGAATCTGAAGGTTATAAATACAATCCAATGCGATTCCACATATATCAGCAGTTAGTATTACCAATCGGAGGAGTGCCTCATAATGAAGATCATGGTGACACTGGCACTAGTTTCAGTTTGCGCAAGAAATTATATTACTGTGTTACCAAGAATGAAGATTGATTGTTAAATGACACAAGTGTAACCACTACATTCGCTGAGAAAGAGTGCATTTCGTCTTAGAAAGCGTGATAGTACGACAGAAAAAAAAAATCTTACAATCGTCGAGGCCATTGCACTGGGATGGCCTCGCACGGGCTTCCACACGCTCAACGGTTTCGGGTCGCAGGCTCCAGTTTCTACGGTATCGCTTCTCACGATGACGAGGTTCACATTCCTGCGGAATGTCGAAAAATTGTTCATTCTACGAGTAAAACTACCCATAAGCTCACCAGAGTCAGTTGCAAAAGGCTAATAACGTTGTATCATAGATGCAATGAAACGCAATCAGAAGTGTACACCGGATCAAGCGCGAGTGGAGTGAACTTAATGTACCCTTTGATAGCGGCACAAGCTTGCATGAAATATTTCTCTGAAATGACAAGTTCCTCAAGGCTACCGTGAATGCACGTTCATTCGACGATAAGCGTTTTACCGCTTAAGTCTATACATTAGAGAGTGTGTATGAGCAAACTAGAGTACGGCACACCAGTTATAAGATTGCACTCTACCCGTATATGCCAGTCTTGTGGGCACGGCACTCGCAAGCTTTGCTGATGTACAGTCTGTAGCATCTCAGTAAGTGAAGACCCCTCGACCATTTTTTCTTTTGCGTTTGTCTGACCTTGTTGTAATTTACCAGATAGGCGAGCGACTGTGCGGCACAGTCTGTGTATACTAAATCAAACGTAGTCGTTCTGACAGCCTGGTAACTTTGCTTTCATGACGAGCGAATCGTAAGCAGCGCGGACGCATGTGACATTATAGTACTAAAAAGATATATCAAGGTTACCTGCTCTCTGCCAGCCAAGCTCATGCGCAATGTTTTTTCACATGCATGAAGAACAGAAGCAAAAACAATAGTTGTAGTAATTTTGCTCCCGTGCGCTAAATTACGTAGTTTGAGCAAGAAACCTGGAAACCTCCGTTAAAAAATATACAACGAAGTGTATATGTACAATGAAGTCGTCATCTTTGCAATCAGGCAGCTAAAGGGCAGCGCTTGTAGAATGAACAATCGTAAAGCTGGCGCAAGATATGTTTGCAGAATAAAGTGGTTTTGGTCACTCACGAGGTGATGCCCTTGATGACTTCAGCGGTCTTGTCGGCGGGAAAGCGACCCCCCGTGTTCACAAACGCCAGGCCAAAAAACAGGATGAATGAATCCCCCGCCATCAACCTCATTTGAGCGACAAGAGCCTGAAAAAAGAACGTATTAAAAAATATGTATTCTCTAGTGTAGAACAGTTATTCCTAAAAGACGGCCAAACGCTACACACTGTTTCACTATAATATTGAATTGAATCGGCACAGCTAATCGCATTAAAGGTATTCAACTTGTATTTGGATAATGAGCATAAGGCTTGTATTATGCCGAGAACCAAGCAAACGTCAAACAAGCACTCTTAATCCCAAATATACATAGCTATAGCATCCCGGTAATTTGGCTTTGCTTGCTCAAGATTATAGTTTAAGGCAGTGGTATTGGCAGTTTTGAAAGGCATAGCTTTTTTTTTTCGAGGGCACAGTGTCGTAAATTAGTCCTATCAGCAGGTGAATACCTTTTTCTATTAACAGTCAGGTTGCTCGATAACAATTCTGCATTTTACATATTGCACATTAAACACAAGCATCCAGTGTTCCAACCTGTCTGAAAATGCGACGTAATTACTCAAAACTCAATGCGACAGCGACCATTATAAATGATGCCTTGCGGGATGCGCACAAAAAATTATCGCTTTAAGTGCTAGTGTAAAGCCATGAATTGAACTTGTATACTGAGTATCAGAAACATTGCCCTCGCGTGCGCAAGTGGCTTCATCAGAAAATAAGCTTTTAGAATTCATCATTTGAGAATGTATCAAGAAATTGCAGGCATAACAGCAGCGTCAAAAAACACACACGACAGAAAGGAACACTGACAGACGTGGACAATCGCTGCAACGGAAGGAAATTGATGGTTAACACAGCAAGAAGGGCCCACTGTAGAAGAAATATACTTCAGTAAAACCAGTTCTTGGGCGAGCTGGTCACTTATTGCAGGCATAACAGCAGCGCCGAAAAACACACACTAAAGAAAGGAACACCGTCAGACACGGATTGCGGACAATCCGTGTCTGTGAGTGTTCCTTTCTTTAGTGTGTTTTTTGGCGCTGCTGTTATGCCTGCAATAAGCGACCAGCTCGCTCAGGAACTCGTTTTACTGAAGTATCAAGAAAGTTGTGCATGCGAGGTTAATTGTAAGAACTCGTTTAGATCGCACTCCAAGCCCTAACGAGACAGAGGCCAAAGCAATTAGCCCTAAGTTCCGAAAAGGAAAGTGGCCCTAAAGTAATGATAACTGTATGTGCTATAGGAAAACAGGCTAAATAAATGAGGACGTAAGAGCAGGTGAAGTTAGCGAACAAACACTTTCTTGTTACCCATTTTATGTGTGCGCTGGAAGCGTGCCCGTATAGGGCTGTTCCGTAAGCACTGCAGTTGCTTCACTGCAAGTCCCGACTCAACGATTGCCTGTCTCATTAGAGATAATACCGCTACGTGAGCAAAAGTAATTGAAACTAGACGTGTGCTTATTAGCTCACCCTTTTTCTTTTTTCGAGCACGTGATCAGAGTGATGACTTCTTGCACCACCTCCTTTTGACATTGGTATATGAGTGGATCCTAGAACGATTCTATAAGTGAATAAAATATACTTGAAAAACAACCTAAGCTTCCGTTCTAATTTTAGCAGTAAAGTGGCAAGGACATGTTATTGTACTTTTTTCTGTAGTTCCTTCTTCGTTTGTCTTTTTTAATTTTTGGTAGCACGTTATCAGCAATGGCAGATGTCAGTCAGTGCCTAAGCTGACACAAACTAATTAAGTAAATGCTTGATTAAAATTATCCAAATTATTTTCGTGTCGATAGCTGTACGGCACATAATGAAACTGCAGAATTCTAGCCTACCTCTTTTCAAGACATGACCACTTAGCGTATAATCTTCGAACCAGCAGCAGTTTCAACATATTGGGCCTCGAAAATGAGGTTTTAACTATAGAAGGCTTGTTCGCCGCAAAAGTCGTCCTTAGGCCCTTGAATACAGTTCTACATGGAGGACTGCTGTGTGTTGGGCGTGTTATACGAACTTGGATAACATTGTAGCGCCAGCAGGCAAGGGCGAAACGGGAGACGTAGACACAACTATGAATTAACTTCAACAGTTCATTATCGGAAATATTCACACAATTACATACCGTGAGCATTCATGCCAATCCTGGTCCAAACTTCGTATTGCTCCTTTCAATAAGACCAGTCGACAACCATATTGACAGACGGATTGCGAGCACAACTTTTAACAATTCCGTCTGATTGCTTGTGCCACTATAATTTCACGCGCATGTAATCCGTGGTCGTATCTCCCTCGTTGTCAAGAGTTCGGTTGCGCACCTTTGTTTAATGATTGTGTGGTTCTTGCCGAACAAAGGGATAAGGACGTGCGTGAAATTATAGAGGCACACGCTATCAGCTGGAATGGTCAAAGCTGTGTTTTAACGGCATCTGTCGATCTTTCTGATAAAAGGACGGCCTTTTTGGAGGGAGTAGTATGACGTTTTGAACGGCAGTGGGTCTATTGCACATGGTGTATGAATGCGTGAATTATCCTAAGAATAAGGTCAGCGCATCTGAGTGTCTACGTCTTCTTTCTTCTTTTTTTTCCTGGCGCTAAAATATGATCAAGCTACACAGACGGCTCATGTACAGTCAACCACAAAAGTTTACGGGACGCAGTATCTGCCAAAAAGCTGAATTCTCACAAAGCGTGGTCACACAGCCTCGAATTATATGTTCCAGCATGTAGTAGCCTTCGCCACCTACACAGTGATTCATTAAATACGAAGTGTCATGCCTTAACAGTGCAGGAATTCACATTTGAAGGGAAAACCACATCCCGTAAACTTTTGCTGTTGACTGTACGTGCTACGCTGCAAGTGATTTGGGATAAATAATAAGGTACATCGTAAACGTTGTGTTTATGTAAGCGTTCATACTTAGTGAATGTGCCTGTAACGCTGTCTAGTTCTGATTTCACGATCACCACAAGCACAGTAGAGATATAACCAATGTTATTTAATTAGTTCAATCAATGCATTAACTAGCAGCCCATCAAGAAAGTGGGTTAACGATCAGTAAACTATAACGTGCTCGAAAACAGGGCAACTAGAAAACCATTTAAATTATCGTTCATGGGTTTTTCACCCATCTAACCCCATTGCAGCTAAGTCATACTGGAAGAGGAAGGAAAATAAAATATTTTAATTTGTAACTGGTGCACTGTTGTCAAGGTGTTTTTTGTCTATACCTATGTGGAACGGAAGTATGGGGTTAATCGGCGAAGCCATCTCCTGTTCCAAACTGAAATATGCTAAAGCAGCATAGTCTGCATAGTCGATCGCAGGTCTTACTGAATGCAACAGAGGCAGTATATGCCAGTGTTCGGCTTCACCCACCGTGGTGGCTTAGAGGCCATGGTATTGCGCTGCTAAGCACGAGCTCGTGATATCAAATACCGGCCGTGGGGGCCGCAATTCGATGGGCAAAAAATGCAATAACGCCCGTGTCCGTGCAATGGGGCACGTCATCCCCTGGTGGTCAAAATGCGTGCCTCATAATCAAAATGTGGTTTTGGCAAGTAAAACCCCAGAATTCAAAATAAATTTAGCGTTTGTACTCAATTATTTTGAATTTCGGTTCTCTTCGACCTTAGACATAGATATCGGGAAGCCACGCCACTGTTTTCTATGGGATCAGCTACTCGGCCCGATGAATAAGAAATCAATATAAATTTTCATAATATACGTTCTCAGGAACACGTCTTTACATATCGGGTTCAGGTAAACAAATTTAGTCACCTTTCGAATAAACCTACGTGGAAGTTTGCCTCCACAATTGTACAACAACGAAAAAGTTAACATGACCTGCTGTATCCTTCGAACGCGTCTCACATTAGCTGTGTTGAGACCGCTAGTGTGACGTAGCAGTTTGTTCTTGAAGTTGCGCGTTCGCGGAGGGGTCGACACAGGTCTACGCAGTACATGTTTGTGCAGTAAACGAAATAGTACGATCGAATGCCGTGGCAAAGCTAAACTCATTCGCGCCAGTTGGCGCTTCAACTGTCTTGCGTGTTTCTGTTTACGTCTCTCTGTCTTTCTCCACGTTTCGCGCTTAATATGCTAAACCCATATGCTGTTGGACAGCCACGTGTTATCTCCGCAGATATCGGTGAATCAGGGAGACTGACATGCATAAGTCACCTGGTGGTCTTGAGTGTGTTTATGCAGTGGGAATCGTGATCAAGAATACAGTTCTCCCTAATACATTTATTGCTAGTTAACTCATAATCGCTGATTTGCTAAATAAGGGGCTTTATTCTTCACTTTACAATTTTGTAACTACTGCACATTTGCCATTTATTGAGCTTCGTAGACAGCACAAGCACTCATTGAGCGAGAGCAGATGTCCACGACATAAAGTTAGAAGCGTATCTACTATGGCAAAGCGGTTCAGATTTTAGGAGCAGATGCTTTTGCTACGCCTGTGTCGCATGTACGATGCAATGTAGAATATTCTTTTTTACTTGCTTTAAAGAACCACGTTCCCGTTTTCTTTTTCTTGTAGAACACACATCTTTCTGTCATAACTCCGTCAAACACCCCATTGATAAATGGCGCGAACCTCAAAGCTCCCCCTTTTGGGAAGACCAGTCCACCGTCGTAGTTATTTGATTTTTTTTTTCACTTTGCTCATACTATAGCTGCGAGTGACTGTGTTTATTTGTGAACAAGTCATTTCCGCCGGCAATTCGTCTGCTATGGGGTTATACAAATAGCGCCATCTTCAGACTCCCTTATTTCAGCGCACGTACTCCAAACACAAGAAGGTTTTTGACCTAGAAGTATTAAAAATTGCGCAGGTGCGTGCCGCGATGTTCACGAAGCGGGTTCGTATGCAGAGAGTCTGTGCCCTCGCATAAGAGTGCAAAGTGTGGGCTTGTTATATGGCGATAGTTGCCCTTTTTTTTTTCTACGAGGTCCAAGTAGAACTATAACATAGCGCGGCGTCACAGTTCCTTTTATTTTCTAAGCCCACCTCGACCTTTCCTTCGACATCTGCATGCGGGCGAGTGTGGCCTTAAGCACTCTGAGCGGTGAAGCCGGTGCGCTGTATGAATACAAAAGGCGCCCCGCTGTGCGGCAGCTTCAGAAGAGGCGCTATAGAAGGCGAGGCCATTCTGTGTGCGTCTTTTCTCGGCTGCAGCTATACGACGCGTTGCGTGCACGGCCCGTTGGTCTAGGGGTATGATTCTCGCTTTGGGTGCGAGAGGTCCCGGGTTCAAATCCCGGACGGGCCCTCGTTTTATTTCTTTTTTTCCCCGGTGCCCAAAAAACAAAAGGTCAATGTCTTCCTGTGGTGCTCGCGAAAGGAACCTGTAATCGACTTTCTAGCATATGTCCAGCAAAAGTTGTGCTGCACATTCACTTTTATTTTTAGGGTACACTATATAATGAAGGGATTTTTGCCCAGGGCACGTGTGATACCCTTATTTATTTCTTATTAAAACTTCCAACCCACGTGTGCCGGCCTGCTTTTCCGTCTAGTCCTCCGCTTGAATGGCTGGATTTTCTTTCGTAAAGCCTTTCATTATACATGCCTTAATGAACGTGTAGTCGCGCGCTGAGGTAGAAGCGCAATGGGCTTCTATTCTAGGCGTTAAAAAGTAGCTGCCGCTTTCATCCTAATGGTAAGCACGTGTCAATGTCGCTTCTACCGTGCCAGTGTGGTTCGATGGCGTAAGGCTTTTGACCAGAGGAAGGCTCATTTAGTGTCCGTGCTTAGGCCGTGGCCTGCGCAGGTTGGTTGACATACGGTGGTAAATGTTCCGCGACAGATCACGCCACGTGAGCATTTCAAGCAAGTCTACCTCAATGACGCAAGAAAAACTTCAATATTAAAGTTTGCGAGAGAGAGAGGCTCTTAATCGAACCAGAGTGCTTAAAACTGACAGTAAAGAAGAATACAAATAAGGTTGTTCGGGATATCAAAGCAATAAACGGGAGTAATCGATACAAGCTGCAAAGATGACTTGCGATAGGAAGAAAAGGGAAATATCAGAGTATACCTGCAAGCTTTTAAAGCAGTGAAATTGCATTTAAAGAGTGGATCAAGGTAATTGGCTATGACAACAGCATGCTTAGTGGGTTGTTTTTGACAAGGACTGGTATCAGAAAAAAAAAGAAGCTGCCCATCTTTAGCTGGTTTCGGCTGCATCGCTAGGCTGTCAATCGAGTCAGATGAATTTTAACTATTAAGACTGTTATTTAATATGTGATCATGTGCGCGGTGTCTAAATTTCATATAAAAAAACGCGATTCGAAATAAAATTTGAGAAATAAAAAAAACTTCACATATTGTTGAAACCAGAACGACAGCTATAGAAAGGCCCGGTGTGCGAGTTGTCAAGAAGGCTGATGAGTGCGAAAATCTCCGTTTGCTCCAGCGTCTGGTTACGGTTCACGACCTTGAAATGCATAGTGACACACAATGTTCCCGTCGACCAAGGTGACCCTGAAGTGCAGGAGTGTCGTAACAAGTCGTTTCGAGTGCCCTGTTGCCACCGCTATACGGAGGGTATGAAATCGACCGCCAGTATGCGCAGTGCGCAAAGTGCGAGTATCCTGTTGAAGTACTCCAATCCTCCTTCGGGCACCATTCGCTTAGCGAAATTTGACCATTTCATTGCATCGTAGGACCGAATTACAGGAAAACGTGGAGGGGAACTTTGAATGAGACGAACAAAGAGCAACGAGTAAGGCTCAAGAAGGATTTCATTCACTGGCTTTTCTAAAGACATCGCGAACTCAGAACTACAAGCGATCTTTACCTAGAGTAATTTACATAATTATTTATTCATTTCGTGCTTCGAACCAAGAGGAGACAATATTCGCCGTTGCTTAACGCCGCTACGCAGTAAGAACGGGGTCAAACTAGTCTCCGATTTGATGGGTAGGTGAGATAATTTCGTTCTCCTGCTTCAGCTGACGTGGCGACTAATCCCCTCTCATGCAGCCTACGATGGAGTAAAGAAATCGCTAAGCCCGGGTTGGCCTCCCGCTGCATGCAACACGTCCGGAGAGGCGTGAGGCATAGTTTTCGCACCAAAATTAAACATTTCAAACAACGGACAACCCTAAATACGTGGCCCATAGGAATATTTTGCACGATGACCGTACAATGGCTGCTTTATTTCTTTTAAATTGATGCACCTGCAGTAAGGCTACTCATGAAGATGTTATTCAATAAGCTTTACGTGAATATTTATTGACCTTTCTTCTTATTTATTCTTACATTGAATATAAACGTCACATATATTAGTGATCGATAAGTTGATTCCGTGTAGCGCTACGGAATGATAAGCTATAGAACGATACGGCGAGCGCAGCACCTACGCAACGTACGGCCCGTTGGTCTAGGGGTATGATTCTCGCTTTGGGTGCGAGAGGTCCCGGGTTCAAATCCCGGACGGGCCCACTTTTCGCCTATTTTTTCTTTTTATATTTCTGGCTTCTATAATGCCAAAAGTCATCGTCGGAAGAGATTGTGGTTGAACAGTGCAGTTGATAAAAACTGGAGTAAGCAAAAGCTCTTGAACACAACTTTTACAGTTTGCGTACAGGCTATGATGAGTATGCTCCTAAGCAAGTCGACCATATTTCTATATAACCCTATATTATATTATAGGGTTATTATTATATTATTATTCCATATATTGTAGGGAAAGCGATAGCAGTGCTTAAATGGCATCCAGTAGCTGAGTAATGTTTTAGCCACCCTTACTTTATCCTTAACCCTGCTCGCATGTACGTCATGCCTCAGAATGCCAGCAAGACAAGGTTAATTAATAGGTTAGGTTTCTATAGTCAAATCTTATTCAGCATTCCGCACGGTTACGAAGTATGAACACATTCTATTTAATTGCAGTGCCAGTTCTTTGTTTTGTGCGATGCTACAGCGAGAGTTTCACAATATAGAAAAGCAGACAAGGTGTATTTTGCTTGCCATTGCACTTACTTCTTTTGCTTTTTTGATTTAACTATAAATTATTGTTTTGTTTCCCTAAGCAGCATAATTAATATTCTTCCAGTCCAAAAGGGGTCTGCCTAGGACCTTCCCTACGACCGCTTTCCCTATGGACACTTCGATTGTCATTAACAACTTTCGCGTTTGACGTAGGCTGGATTCAATAATCCTGCTCATGTGCAGGATTATACAACCCTGCCCAAGAGGAGCGGAATCGTTGGTAATGGACAGTATTGACAAGCGGAAAATACTAGCGGAAGTGCAGGTCATGGGCACGATTAATTAATTCTGCTGATGAAATGTGCAAACGCTGGTAATGGGCAGGATTTAAAATAATAATAAAGTGCCAAGTGGTGGTATGTTGGTTACAGTAGTTAAGGCCAGTATTATGTAAGATCATCCCTCTGACCAACACGAACGAGTCAAACCAAATGTGATTTTTCTTCTTGTATAACTTCGGTGCGAAAATATGTACAGGTTTGCACAACGGGAGGACGCGACATGTTTGCTGTGCGGGGTAAACGAGCCACATAGTAGGTCCTTGTAGATTTGGTATATGATCCGAGTTTCTCGTGCCAGAGGCGTCAGGTTCAAATACAGAATGAAACCGTGTGAGTTTAGTATCCCAATTCACCCGTTTAGTTCTTTTTTTTCTGTCGGTCACTCTTTCTTCTTTTGTTTCATATTTCGGTAGGAAGCACAAGAAGCAGCTCAACTCCGCTGCACGCATTGTTTAAAAGTCAGTGATTATTGGTAACGTCCTGGTGACGGCGTCTTGTTTCACAAAGAATGCAGCCGCGTTGTCACTGTCGCAGTGTAAACGGAGAAAAAAGAAGTTTCTAAAGGTCTCCTACTAGCCATCATTTACAATATATGCAACATACGTACGACAAGCCGGCCGCCTCGAGAGGTGACAGCGAATTTAAATATGACGTCCCATACTTCGTGCAACGCGCAGCCTTTCCAGATCATTTGATCTTGCACAAAAGGCGAACACTAAAGTCAATAAACATAGAGCCAGATTCGAGCACGTGTGGTGTATATTCTATCAGCGGAGAGAACACATCCGTACGAAGGTATACAGAATTTGCGGAAATAGTACAAGAAAGAGGAAAAAATATTCATAAGATATTGCTCTGTCACAACCAGACGATAGCCATACATTTCGCGTATTCCTGGCAGCCCTGCTCTCACAACATCCAATAAGTAGGCATTCATCTAGCGGCCCGAGTTCTTCTCCTCCACTGCTCCACAAAAGAGCGCCTGCTGAAAATCTCCACGGCATCGTCGGTGGTCCGCCTTGTGTATGCTACCGAAATGTACGTTATACAGTAAACGCTCGTTAATTAGAGCGTCGATAATTTAGAAACTTATTTTCAAACACGCCATGTAGCCTCGGTGGACGTAGGCCTCATTAGTATCGAATTCTCGCTAATTCGGAAGTGTGTGACCGCGTCCCGGTTACCGGTCACCGAAGGGAAGTCTCACGTTGCTGACAGTGCTGTAGATGACCGGCGCAATGCAGACTGCAACTGCAACTGCACTGCTACAGTCTTGTACAGTCTCATTGTACTCCTCCTATAGTCTTGAGAGTGGCGATGTCGATTGGTTGTGCATGTTGAAACGAGCGAGTTCTAGCGCAGACAAGGTACAAGGCCGCGGGAACTGTTGAAATTTTATTGCTTTTTGAAACTATTGAAATTTTACTTCAGCTTTCATCCAATAAGACAATAGTGCATTCCTACAAAAGGAAAGAAGGGAGCGGGGGTGGAGGTTGACATCGGCTCCTGCTAACCTTCTGTGTTGGACAATTTATTTTTGGCTAAGCTTTGTCGGAGCACCTCTGGGGATCGAATGCACAAGAACATTTTGGATACGTGGATGATTGTATAGTACTTATTGACTGCGCGGTTGAATGTTTCCGAAAGAAGAGCGTTGAACCTTAAGATATGCATCGTGATTGTCTACATCCCCTTGTATTGACTATTGAATGGCCATTTGATGGCATTACCAGATTCCTTGACGTGAGTTTCGTCTGTTCCGAGCATTGGTAGTGCAAGGACTATATCCTTCCTGATGAACAAAGCACTTCTTCCATTTCATTCCAGCCATTCTAAACTAGTAAAGAATAGCATAACAAATGCGATTCGACGATACATTAGAGAAAATGCACTCAAGAATAGTAAATACGAAATAAGAAATTGCTGGCTCTCCCGTAAGCGAGTGTAGATCCAAGCATGAAATGGCTACTGGCAAAGCAGATTGGTTGGAAATGATACTAGCCACAATCTTAAAATGGGTGTATTGCGCGTTCGCAACGGCATGCCACACCACACCATACTGTGCACTGGTTCACATGGACGCTGCACAGCTAGAAGAAGAAAACCAGCTGAAGGCTGCACGACAGGCAGCGAAAGACGCCAGGGAGACATAGTGCACTACCCATCTAGAAGGATAAAAGCGCCTGAAGGAGCTGCGTGGTGCCATCTCTCGTGGGGACGCAAAAATCGCACTTTGGAATTCAGGGACCGCTGGCGTTCATAAGAGCACAGACAACCCAGTCTAACGGCCAGAAGATGAGATGGTGTCCTGTATCTTTCCTTTGAACGTCGCTATTATTTCAATTTCAATTTTATTTTCCCATCTTACAATATAGATAGAGGGGTTGCAGAAAAAAGCTACACCAGGGCAGCTTGACAAGTCTACAAACCTAATGTTCAGCAGGGAGGCAGTACCGGAACTTGCACAATTAAAAAACAAACAAACAGATAAGTATATCAAGTAATCACTAAAGTATATACGAAACAGCAATACGTACACAGAAGTAAGCTGAAGCCATGTTATTTAAACACATAGTATGTAGCTCTTCGCGCGAACAAGAAAACAAATCGAAATCAATGAGACTATAACCATTAAGAAGAGATTGAAGAATATAGTGAAGGCGTTCTTGCCCAAGTTTAAGCCGAGGTGTCGGTACTAACCATTCCTCGCCATGTCTTGTTGGATAGCTTAACGTTTTTTTCTTTAGTTCTGCTAATTTCTTGAGATTGGTTGTATTATTCCTAATTTCCGATTTAAAGATGACACTGAGACGATATAATTAGAGGTTATGTACTTTAATCACTCTAGAATGACTAAATAAAGCTGCACTTGGATGTCGGTGTGACGTATTATACACATGTCGGAGACACCTTTTTTGGATGAGGTGAATACGTTCAAGGTTAGTGAAGGTTGTGGTACCCCAAACTCAGTGGCAATAATTCAAATGCGAGTTGAAGATTGAGTTGTAAATCAGCATAGTAGTTTGTGTAGGAAGGATGTTTTTTTAAACGACCTATAGCGCCAGTGATTTGAGCTATCTTGCTTGAGACGTAATTAACGTCATAATCCCATTGCATATTAGAGGAAAATATAACCCCTAGGCATTTGAACTGCTCTATTATTTCTACAGGACGTGAACTCAAAATAAAATCTTCATGCGGTGGGATAACTTTATTTTTTGGTTTGAAAATGACTGCCTTAGTCTTACCCTCGTTTATCTTCATTGAATTAGCAATGGACCAATCCTCGAGGGCTTTCATTGCAACGTTGCATTGATCAATAAGTTCGGAAATGTTATTACCTGCAAAAAACAGACTTGTATCATCCGCATAGATGACAAACTTTGCATCATGGTTAATATTTATTATATCATTTATATAAATGTTGAAGAGTAAAGGTCCTAGCGTACTTCCCTGAGGGACACTGCACATGAGAGATTTCGGTTCAGACTGCATATCATTAATTAATGCCACTTGTTGCCTAAATGATAGATAAGAGTTCAATAATGATAGTGCTTTCCCTCGGATACCATAGTGCTGTAATTTATTAAGCAGTATATTATGGTGAACGAGGTCAAAAGCCCTTGAAAAATCCACAAACACACCAATGACAATAGCTTTGTTTTCTAGTTTTTGTTTTCTAGAAATTACAAATAAAACTTCAGCGTACTAGGAGTTACAGCTTGAGTGATCTTGTGAACAAACATTGGGAAGAAGTCAGAAGCAATATTTTTTGTAACTTGTTTGGGCGGTACCTAGCACATGTAATGCGGTCTTCTACAAAAAGTTGCGGGCCAGGGACCCCATTTTCTTAAGTTTTGGCGGGTTGTCCGGAAGATTTCGTTTTGTTCTCGCCACAGTGCCTGAATAAAGGCTCTGTCTTTTGGCTCAAGGTCACTTGAAGGTCGCCGACAATGGCAACCAGAAGCATTTCGGGCTTAAATGCTCACAATTTCTGATAAAAAAAACACTGCTACATAAATCAACTAATAAATCAACTCTTTAAGAAAGTAGCACTTCATGATATACGGGTTGCCATTTCAGTGCCCAACGAGCTAGGAAGCCTTTGTAAGAACACATATCCGAGAATATTAGTAAAAATGGAGTGTGCAAAAAAAAAAGGGGGGAAAGGAAAAGCTCGTAGACTGCAGGACATATGTAATCAACTGCGTTTCACTTTCAGCGCAAGTACCATGTTGGTCAGACCAGCAGATGTATTAACGAAAGGTTAAGAGAACACAACAACAACGTGAAGAAGTCGCCACTTGACGAACTTATGGCACTTTGTTCTCAGATATGTAGTTGCCGCCTCTGTTTCATAATACTGTTCTTTCAAGAAGATATAAACAAGAAGTTACCCGCTTAATCGTAGCCTGAGCATGTCGACGCAACTGATAAATCGGGCATAAGGAAGCCATTGACAGTCTCGTATACTGAAAAGATAGATTGCCTGCGCAAGCGGTGATGGACCTTTAAGAGGCAGTTGTGTTTAGTAAGGCTGTTTTCTGACAAAACTTTTCGTTTTTGTTCCACTTTTCAATAGAACAGGCGGCTTCCCCGTGAGCTGTATCATGGTGCACGAAAAGGGCATAGTATGTAGTATGGCGCAGTTTTGAAAATAAAAACTCTTGTTGCAAGTAGCACGACGTGTGTGTATTCTATATGTGCTTTCTTGTGTACTCATGCCTTTCCTGCGCTACAACTCGCTCGCTACAGTCCTGACTCAAAAAGATTACAAAATGTATTGCAAGAAGTCACTGTGGGAGACTAACTTAAGATGCCTCCGCGATTTCCTTTTCTTTCTCTTCGCATCTTGAGCAATGGATCCCACCACACTGGCAGCACGCGTGCAGAATACCGTAGTCGCGACGAGTTCGGCAACCGATTCTTCTACCGTGGTAGTGAGGGTGGTTGTAGTGAGTGGCGGTTTCGTTTAAATTCATTGCGCCCGCGAGTCTCGTTTCAGCCCAGAAAGTGAGCTTACTTGTAGATCGAACCTTTTGCACACATAATGTGAGCTTGAAAACTGTTTAGCAAGCTGAACGGACCACGTTTTCTATATAAGAAGGTATATGAGCGTGACTAGAATAACCGAATGCGGGCAATCATGCAGTTCGACCCGGAGTAATAAACCGGTCGATAGCGAGTCAAGTTGAGAAATGTTTCCTTGTTTCCTCAAAAACCAGCCGGCCCGTTGGTCTAGGGGTATGATTCTCGCTTTGGGTGCGAGAGGTCCCGGGTTCAAATCCCGGACGGGCCCACTTTTCTTTTCCTTCTATAGGGTCGTACCACCTTGTGGTGAAGAAATGTAATCTGAATAGCTGGAGCCCCGTAGTTCTTGTAACCGCGTTTTGGAATCGCTGCAAATGAAATTGTCCAATGCTGACGTTTCTACCGCCAATTTAGTAAGGAATGGGCAGCATTCTAGATAACTTCTCTGCAAACCACTTAGACACGACAGAATGGCTTTATTCAACATGACGGTCCCATGCTTGGCTATTTGGTTAACCTTTAACATGGCAAAAAACGCTGACAATGGGACAAATGAACAAGTGTGCGTTCACAAGTTGTCCCTTTGTCTGCTCCGCTCTTCGCCACGTTGAGTCTTATTCAGCGGTAGAATTTTTCAACGTCTAGCTGGAACTACAGAAGTTCACATGCATTACAGGTCATTTAGAAGCAAGAAGTAAACAGCAAGCAACGTACGGCCGAGCGGTTTTGAAGCTTGTGTGTCATGCCTTTCTTCGCAACCGCCCATAAATTAAGAGGGACACATAGTTGTACCCAGATATAACCATATCCAAGTGTCCAAGTAGAACAGAATTAGTCTACTGGAACACTTGGATTTGGTCGAAAATTTTTTTTCATTTTATATCTAGAACAGGTCCGCACAACAGAGTAAGAAGCACAGTAGTTTCCTATATCCGAGACATGTAAACAGTAGAAGTTTTACGTAGTCTCCTGTACACCAACCGGCCAAGTGAGAGGTGATTTCACGTTCGCAGTGGCTTCAAAACTTTTGACAAATACTGTGCATAATGCAGCCATCGTTAGAACGACAGCCTGAAGCCATTGTTGCATTCCGGCATTGACGCATATTTATTTATTTATTTATTTATTTATTTATTTATTTATTTATTTATTTATTTATTTATAGCGTAGTGGTAATGCGGTGAACGCACACTGCGTCAAGAAGCGTTAAGCGCCTTTATGGATGCTGATTATCTCGCTAAACACTTGGGCCAATAAATGAACTTCTATTACCATTATTTCAATGCCGACGCCTAGCTTCTTCATTTATCTCACATTTATGTAATTGCATCATTCTGTCTGCTATCACTATATATCATTGTGTCTTTCCACCTTTGTCTATGACGATTCATTTTCGCCAGAACGCCGAAAATGCTACTTAAGCTTTTGTCTTTTCCTAACGCAAAAATACCATTGTTTGGGGTGAGACGTATTCAAGCATTATAAACAGATGTTACAACTTCGGGCACGGAAATCACCTGGCATGTACGGATATATTAGAACATAGACAATGGTTTTAATTACGACCGGTGCCGTGTTTTTTCGAAGGAATCATGAACGTACCTGTAATGCGAAATAGTCGCTTGCCCCCCCCCCCCCATCTTCAGCCTAGCATTATAAAAAAGATATAAAAAATTTTGGGGCCCGTCCGGGATTTGAACCCGGGACCTCTCGCACCCAAAGCGAGAATCATACCCTTAGACCAACGGGCCACCTCTAGGAAGCGAATCCCCAGCTGCTCATGTGTCGTCTTTTGCGTCTGCCCAACCGGTTTACTACACCGTCGTGACCTACATAGGCAGAAGGCCACGGACATCTCCGGATTCTTCCGCACGCATAGAACACCTCGGTTGCCGATGCCACGCCGGCAATAATCTCGACGCGTTTCTCGGTGCATAGTTGAGAGCAGCTTTAGAGTGAATCCGCGTATTATTGTTCTTAAAGTAAACGAAAGCAGTGGTGGTGACTGAGACGCCGTTTTTTTTTTTTTCGCGACGACGAAGGCCTTAAGCTGCTGATTACACTCTATAAACTGATCATCCTGGAGTTAGTATCAGGAAGTAACCATAATCTTATGGCTGAGTCTCTCGGGCAGTGTTCAGTCCAAGTGCCATATAGACGACTAGTATTTGATGTGTACTTTCTTGGCCTGGCACGCGCAAACGTGAACTAATAAATTCATTCGTGCACGTATAGTTTTGTTGGGAAAGTAATAAAGATACAGATTGCCACTTACCGGTCATTAAGGCGATAGTAATCACTGTGGCTCTCAAAAATTGCGAACGTTCTTGCACGACTGAATAGTACTTCTACATTACAATTATTCGTTACGGTTACGTCGTTTTAATAAATTTCATGAACAACATATTTTATTTACGGCATGCTTAGCATAGTCACAACTATACTGCGGGAAAAAGAAGTGAGCAATGAGGTTGTTTTCTATGCGAGACGGGTATGCGCATTGATGGTTTATTCGAATCTTTATTTCTATTCTTTTAGCCGTAGGACAAGCCGATGTTGTGACAGACGTATTCAGAGCATAAAATATTTTTGCGCTCATGGGAAGTATTTAATTTTCACTTTTATGAATTTTGAGGCATTCTACATACTAATCTCGGTGTGCACATTTCTTTTATAGAAAGGGATAAGCGTGTTATCACCAAATCACTCTAATTGCCCTTTCTGTGCCCAATCGTAGACTGGTCTTTCCAACTTCGCAGCTGAGACACCTCATAACTCTACATACTGTCAGTGAAAAATTTCATTTAATAACAATTACACAAACGCGCACTATGTCGAACGCCAAATAGGGTTTTTACCAGAACATTTCCGCGCAAGAACTTTGTTAACGAATATGGAGTAATAAAGGCGACGTTTCTTAATACATTGCACAAGCAGGCGCACAAGTTCACCTCCGTGACAAGTTGTTTTGTTGCCTGCTACCTCCAAAAGCTTATGTAAAGCCTAGCGCACAAATAAAAATAACAAGACTGACAGTGCAAACTTTGTACAACTGCTTGACGAGTTTGCATATCGGTTCGGACAGCTACAAGGCAAGAGAATTAGTCTACTCAAGAAGAGCCGGTTAATTCCCTAGTAAAACAGCTGCCCATAACTAGTGCTACAATGGGCGCTGGCCACAGCACGGATGCACTTTATCAATACTTCTATATGCTGCATACGACGCACTAGCGGCCGGACAATAAATTGATCAGCCATTTTCAGAGCTCCCGACCTTGGCCTAAGGGTTTTATTGACTGTTCTAATTACGGAGCGAACTATTGACGTTTAGCGACGGAGGCATGGCAATCTTCCCGATAATAGAAAGAAGGCCGCAAGCGCAGACCTACAGTTACTTGAAGGGCAAAACGTTTTTGTCTTGTCATTCTGAACCATATATGTTTGCCTATGCTTTCTACCAAGTTTATAAGCAAACAAAGCTTCATGCAGAAGGGACTTTACAGCCGAATGCTAAAGCTCAATAATTATTCTATCCTCTTTCACCAAATCGTATACCACAAACAGACATATTTTCACACGTTTACAGGAATTGTGAAGGCCATATTGTTATGGTAAAGTATACAAAACCATATATATGAATAGTAGAATTTGTTTCCTCTAATTGGGGGCATGCGTTACTGATGTTCGCCGGTGCAGCATCTGCAGCTATCTCAGTTTTCTTCCTCTCTTCTGTCTCTCTCTGCCCCATATACCGAGTGGGCTGGTTTAGCGAAACTCGACACATCGAGTCACCAAGAGTTCCGTTGAGAGCCTATTCATAGAGGGACGTGTTCGTCGTGTAAACGAACCAGCCTTGGTACGTGGCTTCGCGCATCGATGGCTCAGATAAGCTTAATAAACCGGTCGGCAAATGTAAAATTCGTAAGATGAGCAGCTGAGCAAAGCTGCCATTCGAGCGGCCCGTTGGTCTAGGGGTATGATTCTCGCTTTGGGTGCGAGAGGTCCCGGCTTCAAATCCCGGACGGGCCCACTCACCTTTTTTTTATTTCACCGTTTGTTATTAATGAAACACTTCTGAGTTACAAAGCAGCAAAGCACTGCGTGCTGCCGAGAAGTTTTGATTTGGCGATAGAAAACGGCTAACGTTGGGAGTTCCTAATGGAGTCACCAGAAACTAAAGCGCAAGTAGCTTGTGCAACGGACAATGCGGCATTTTATAGTACTGCAATGTGATATCTTCGACCTGGCTGTGCTAATAATCGCAGGCTTATGATTCAAACATACAAGAGCGGCATTTCCGATTACTTATTTTAGGAAAACGTCATCATCTCAGTATACCACCGACCCTCACTGTTGATGAAAGCTAACTAAAGTAATTACTGCAGAACTGCAACAGCTACTTCACGTATACGTGTTTGATGCGTGTACATAGGCTATTACGAGAATGTGGCACCCCGTTCCTCAAGTTCCCTGGCCGCCTGAGGCCAACAAGCCTCTCATACAAAGCTATTCACGAAACTAATGATTGCGCTAATTAAAAAAAAATATTGATCGGATATTTCTTCAAAATATACAAATTAAGGCCTCCAAAAGTTGCAAGAAAATAAAGGGCCTGTCCGGGATTTGAACCCGGGACCTCTCGCACCCAAACCGAGAATGGCCTTTCTAGTGCGCCGCTCCCTTTCGATGTAAATGAATTAGAGAAAATCTATATTACGAATAAACTTTTGTTATACTGTAACATTTCTGATAGGCAGTCGCACTCGTAGTGTTTTCAATTGCGTTTTTAGATTTGTTACCAGTGTATAATTTTTACCTTTCTAATTAGTGCTTGTCAAGGAGCCAGCGCCAGTGCTATCTTTCCTTCATACTGCCGTAATTTGTGCAAGCGCTGTCATTCAATTATGTGGGTGCACCAAGCTTGCCCATTTTTCTATACCGAAGTGAAAATGGCTGAAAACTCTACCTCGGAGTACTATCGAGGGCTCTGAAAATTACTTCCACGCTTATAGCAAAACACAAGACAGACAGCTCACCAGAAAGAAGAGACGCAGTTTGGGCATAGAAGACTCGAGTTCCACAAGTCTGCTGACCGCGTAGAAGATGCCATGGCCTCTGCAATTGGCCGTGCGACGGAACTGGGCAATGGCTTCAGCGAATCCTTGCGATGCAATCATTTGGGGTTCGTCCACGTATTCCGATGGGAAGCCGGCGAGAAATGCTGTTCTGTGGTATTCTTTCCAAGCTGCGTTGTATTCTCCTAATGTTCCTAGAAAGAAAAACAAATTATTGAGCTTGATCCACCGACACAAGGCGTGCAATCTGTCTCAAATGAAGAGAGTTCTGCGCCTTTCGCCGATCTTATGAGCACCGAATTCGGGCGGATAATCTTGCTTCCTCACAAGCCCCACACGCGTGGAAAATAGCCCTAGTGCTGATCAGCTTGCCTTTTCTAGCCCACAGTGTGCCGCAGGTGAGGAGGCACAGGGTGACCAGAAATGCCAGCTATGGCCTCAGGAAGAGTGTACAGTGTTAATCTCGTTGAAGTCAGGCCCTAGTTGCAAGTGGAAAAAGTTTGGAAGTATTTTTCGCTCACCTAAATGGAACGGTGGTTCAAGAAAACATCAGCAAATATACAAAACGCGTTCCGTATTTGAGGCTTTTGCATTGTAAGTACACGTGCGAAAACGATGAGAACTCTGTTTCAGTGATATACTAGCCACTGCTATCTGGAACAGTAGATGTTCCGCCAACTTGTACCTATAATCCGGAACATTGTTCCCCACACTTGCATCGGGAACAATTTATTTTACGTGGTACATCGTCTCACATACACAAACGCCGCTCGAAATAATGGGGTCCGGGAAAAGTTTACACATGAATGGCACAGACATGCGGAACATTATTCCTTATAACAGTGGCTATATCACTGGAACATAGTTTGCATAGATTTTGCACTATTGTGTGGAACACTATTCCATTCCAGTAAGTATATATATATATATATATATATATATATATATATATATATATATATATATATATATATATATATATATATATATATATATATATAGAGAGAGAGAGAGAGAGAGCACTTTATTTGCACCCGTCAGAGAGTATGGGTGATCGGGGTGAGACGCAGCTCCCCCTTTCACCGTCTACTCCCCCCTAGACGTCGGCCGGAATCAGTTGGCTTCCGGCGGATTCAAGTAAGTAATCCTCACTATGTTTATTTGGTTGATCATGCGCCAACCAAAACTCCCAGTTCTGGCGAATAGCACAGCCTATATAGGCCCGTATTTCGATGCCTACACCCTTCGATGCGTACACTCTATTCAAGTAAGTAGAAAATACCGGCAAAAGTTTTCCATTTATAGCTGGTACTTCTGTGGAATCAGGTTAAGAGTGTAGGCATCGAAATACGGGCCTATAGGCTGTGCTATTCGCCAGAACTGGAAGTTTCGGTTGACTCATTATCAACCAAATAAATATAGTGAGGATGACGGTACACTGGTGGACGTTAAATCCTAACGTCCTGTCCTCTTCTCTGCTTCACCCCGTCTTCACGTCTCTCGCTGGTTGTTCACGCGTTTACAGTATTGCTTTATATACTTAACCATAACCTTAGAATGTAAGGATAAAATACCATGCCCTCTCCCACACAATGGCTTCTGCTTGTGGTTCCTTCATGATAACACTCCCAAAAAAAGATGAAGTCACGACAAAGGCAGCGATATCTTAACGCTAATGAACTTGCGCAAGTATTATTGAAATAAGAACAAATGGGTTTTAACAAAGCCCTCAAATACGGACGTTATAGTCTTGTTTGCCTTAGGAAGGCCGATGATTCATGCGATGAAACTTCAGAGGGGCGTTATCGAATTGCTTTGATTCGTTCAGTTAAGTGAAGTTCACCTTATCCGAAAGCAACTCGCCTGTAGGACGACGGTTTATCTTACATGACCCAACGTTTCGATCACACAAAACTCCTCCACGTTCGCCAAAATTATATCTTGAAACGTGGGCTGAGATATAATTTAAAGGTTTGGGAAGGAATTATGTCATGCCCTCGTAAATAAAAAAGAGAGAGGGAGACATGAAAGAGAGATATCGCCGGCTCGTACTGCGTAAGTTCACTCCGTAAGCATGGCGTTTTTTTTACGTGACAGTGCTATTTTTGGCAATTCACGTGCACCTTGCAGATGCTTATCAGGGCCCCGTTAAGCCCAAAACACATAAAGCTAACTTTCTGGCGCTGTTCATCGTATTCATCCCCTACAATATATCTTGTGTTGATTTTACCGACACAGAATTGACACTCAATTGACATTTTCTTGAGAAGCTGAAATATCTGCGGCGATTGACCCATATCTATAGAGAATCGGTTCCCGTTGTTAAATCAAGCAAGAGGGGCGAGACTTGGACGTGGACATTATTTCCAGTTCCGCTCCATTCACCCTCCAATATATTGTCGCAAAAATCAATCTTTTGTGACATAGTTACTAGCGCTAGCAAGACTAACGAGAAAAAAAAAGAAAAGTGGGACAGGACAGAGCGCTCCGTCCCACTTTTCTTTTCCATTACTCTCGCTAGCGCTAGTAACTATCTCATAACAAATGCATCAACACTAACTAGCCCAACTTCCTGCGTTAACAACCTTCTGTCTTGACGCATGACAAATGCGGATTACCGTCGCAGAGAGTTATGTCAGTTTCTCCCGAAGGCGACGCATTGAAAACGATAGCAAGGCTTAGCACGGCGTTCGAGCTCCTCACACTGCGCTCTTACAATGCGCGGCGGTGACATGGCACGAGGCAGCATGCGAGCCGTGAAGTAGATACCAGTGCGCTGGGGCAGATAAGGCGCGTTACAACGCTGGCGCGATGAGGAAAGCCAGCAGCCGCGTTACAGGCAATCAGTGGTCCTCGACGGCGCATAAATGAGATCGACGGAAGACCGCCGGAGCTTTGTCAGCGCCCAGTGAAAAGATTAGATAGATTTATCTTGACTTTATCTTGATTTATCTTGATCTTAGTTTGCAGGGACAACATGGCCACAATTAGTACATGACCGGGGTAGTTGGAGAAGTATGGGAGAGGCCTTTGCCCTGCAGTGGGCGTAACCAGGCTGATGATGATGATGATGATGATCTTGACTTTTGCATACACGCTCTGCTCAAAACAGTGTACGCACCAATGTGTCGCATGTGCAGAGCTTGTCAGCAGGAAAGCTTAGATGTGCGTGCGCAACACTTATACGCTAGTACTGGAGTCCAAAACGTTGTCCTGGCTCAGCAAGAGCCGCTTGAGGGGAGCGTGACGGTGCGTTCATTTATCCACTTCGTTTTTGCAGCCAAACACAATGCGCGTTTCTAGAGGCCTTTCAACCTTCCAGGCGGGGGTGACGCGTGCGCTGCTGATATCGTGACAGCGCGACGGTGCGAATGTACGCAATAAAAGATAGTTGCATTATGTGAATCCTGCGCTCTTGTGTTACCACTTTTCGTTCTCTATCGGATGGCTTGGCAAGCTTTGCACCGGCGACACAGATGACTGAGCTGAAAACCTTGTCGTCAAGATAACAAAAATTATTCGCAAATCTATGCCAATCTTTGCAAGTTATACAACAAAGACGGTGAAATTGTAACACTTAGTTATTACATTCTTCGGAACAACTAGCGTTTATTTTTCTGGCTGTCTACAGAAGAAGTTTATTGGATCACGTAACATATTTACGACTATCGGTGACAGGCTCCCACGCAAGTTCAATTGGCGCAAAAAGTCACTAGCTTTCAACGCACATAAACGTGCGAACTCCTAGCTGACGTTCAATGTGTAGACGGTAAAATGCGACGTCAGAAACAAATATTACGAATTACGGGAAAAAAACAAGAGTAAGCCGATACGTCTGTATACGGCTTTGGAACTCGCCTCTGTTGTTAATAAAAAAAAGGAAAAGGAAGAACACCGCAACGTCTTCGTGCGCGGCGCGCAAGACGACAGAACTTTGCTACAAAACAACCCAATATCCCCTTCATTCACGGTGCATACAATTATGCACACGATCTCTTCTTGCAATTTCTGCCCATTATCGAAAAGAAAGAACGAAAAAACATGGTCATTCAGCTGCAGTTCAATTATTCAATTATGCAGTTCAATTGACAGTATTGTTCCCCACGACTCCTTTACCAATAGCATTACCACGTCTGACGGGATGATGACGTACCATGTTTCGTCAGAAATAATTAAACCAGTAGCTTTTCCTTCCTCATAATCTCTGTGGTCAATAAGTAACTTGTGCAAGTTTACAGAGCCGGGGATTTACACATCTTTATACGACAGCGTTAGGGGCCCCGTGTCGCTGAAAATCCGGTATCGGCGTCGGCAAAGTTACCCGTGAACGAAAGGTTTCCATACATATTTAGTATACGTATATGTCAGGCCTTGCTATATGACTTGTGGCATATGAAGTTTATATTACCAGACCATTCTATCACTAAAGTTACTCATACTTTGTCTTACATTCTTGACGAAGTTATTCCTCTGAATTTTGAGAATGGTAGCCCCCAAACAAATGTCATGAAACAAAACAAAGACAGCGCTTGTCTTCTATTTTAAAGCTTCTCAGACCTTAATGATAAAAGTGCGAAACAATAGGCCAAACCTGGAAATTATGTAATTTTTTTGGGCGGCTGTGCACTACCTCCGGGATCGGCCTATGCAAGAGGCTGCATTTCTACTAGAAAGCTCGATTTCGTTCATAGCATTCACCGCCAGTGTTTCCCAGTAAACATGACGCTTACATAAGCTGCAGTTACCAGAAAGCGTGAGAAGCAGTGAGGGATCTTTGAATGCTATAGCGTTCCATTCTTAAAGGCGAAGCTTAACTAAGCACCGTCCAATTTTTTTTTAATTTAGAAAAGCAACATGACTGACTACACTAAATAAAAAATTAATTATTATGTGATTATCAGAACTCAGTAGAATAAGCAGAAAGGATCCTGCTACCGTCTTGACATTCTTTCAGTGAAGTCTGCAGCACCTCGGTATAAATGTATACAACTCAAACACCTCTTGACTTCATTTATGACCGAAAGGGGTATTTAAGTTTTCGCATTCCTGCGCGCTACAGCGTTCTAGTATGATGCTCTTGCAAGCGCTGAACTACACAATAATTTACCTGTCTGGGAGCTCGCTCATTGTACAGTACATTAGGGCACATTTAGAAACATGGATTGCTAATAGTCACGATGGAGTCATGCATTCTTCCACGTGCTGAGTAAAGGGAATCTCACAAACCTTTTTCCTGTTCATCTCCGGAACGTCTCCTTGTTGTGTTTTCGCCTGCAAATCCGGCATGAAGAATTGCGAAGTAGAAGGATTGCGCATAAAATCAAATCAAATTCTCTAATATAGAAGTTATGCCTCAAAAGTATGCGGTTTTGTGGTGGTTGTCGTCGTCGTCGTGGTTGTTGCTGTTATTGTTGGTGGTGGTGGTGTGGTAGTGGTTCCGTGGATTGTTATGTGGTGGTGCGGATAACGGGGATGGTATTAACCATTTCTATTCAAAAGTAGCTTCAGGTTGAACTGACTTTAGGATGAGAACTTTCCCATCCACAGAGCAGTGCATATCAAGGGTAAAGTGCGACAAACTGTTGAAAACATACTGGCCAGGTAGAACCTTCTACATGACGTACAAGCCGTCGCTTAAGGGGCTACCTAATTAACAAATAGCCGATAGCAATACAGGCGGAACGCCAAACGTACGCGAGATTGTTCCATATGTCCTCCCCCATTGTCAGATTTGCTTCACCCGACGATAGTTATGTCATTCATTTTTCATCATCTTTGCGCAGTTTAGACGGGGCACACCTGTATTTCGGCTTTATTGCTTAGTCATTGGCTAAACTTAGCAAACTCCCGTGCAAAAGTGAACAACAATGGACGTCTGCTTCGTAATTATAACTGAGTGATGCCTACGAATTATGTGCATCTTCGATTAAAAATGATATGTTGCGTTGACAGATAAACAAAAGTCAAGACTATTTCTAGGCAATGTTTCCACGGAAATATGTGAATTATCTAGGTCTTCGAATGGCACCAGTGCCGACTGCGTTTGATTATTTACTTATTTGTTTGTTCATTCGTTCATTCGTGTTTTGTTGTTGTTGTTTTTGAAGTTGCAGCTTATGCTGCTATTGAAATGTCCCTGTTATTATTTGAGGAAATAGTCGAAATATTCTCACAAAATTAAATACGACTTGACAATACGTTAAAGAATGTAACTATGAACAAAACAGAAAAAACGCACCTTGGACGTAATATATGGACATAAAGATGACGAAATCACACAGCCCATCCTCTGGGAACGTGATGTGCCCTTCTAAAGTATCGTTGTAGACGCAAATAACCGGGTTTGAATCTGAAAGAGTGAAATATAAAAAGTAACATAAGTTGTCCTGCTAACAGAAGTTGACCTCTAACTCCTGTTCTCTTCTATGCTGTCCCAGGCGCATTGACAAAGGCATTGTTCGTAGTGAAAATGCTACCTCATTACTGCTTCGAGAGGTTTGACTCATACAAAATAATGTTACGCACCAATACGCACTCATTAAATAACTTGATACCAGTTTCGCCCCACAAGAAATGCGAATACAGCTTTACACATATACTTTCATGCACGGGCAACTTTTTTCCCCACCGCGATTTGTTGATTGAACTAACAGAAGCGCATGGTATCGTGAGCTCTTACCCAGCGTAATGGTATTTGATGCTGCAAATGAATAGCGAGTAATTAATTTAGTACATGAGCACTAAAAGCAAGTGATGTTATAGATAGGACATCTTATTTTTAAACATAAAGCTTGCTCAGGGCCTCAAAAAGTTAGAAACTTACAAACAAATAATGTTTTTAGAGGGATTTAGGTTATGTATTTCTTTTCTTTCCTATTTTTGTGATACGGCTCAACAAGAGACTCCAGATGTTTTAGACTGCCAGGAGGAATGAAGCCACCTTATAAAATATACGGATGAACTGGCTAACGTGAAATGCAACAAATTGGAAACAGCAAATATAACTAAATGAAGGATTTGTGTAGTTCATGCAATCTAATTGACAATATTATTTGCACATTTGGTCACTTGATGTGGTCAAGAAAATAAAACAATTTAATGCACTTACCTGGTGGGGAATAGAAGTCGTCTGAAAAAAAAAAACGGAGGCTGTGATCAGCATAAGACATATTTTGCACGCTTCGAGAATCATGTAATGTGCACCCATTTTTATGAGAACCTAATATATTAAGACACGTGCCACAGCCATTCAACACAGGATTCGACAACATTCAAATAGTTTGTACACCGGTATAAAGACGCGTTCCGCACTAACATGAAATTACTAATTGCAGTTCTACCTGCTGGCTTTCTGCAACCTTTCGGAATCCAGTTGAATGCTGAGCTTTTACAAGTCAAAACCGCGATTTGATTATGAGGCACGCCGTATGGGGGGACTCCGGCATCTTTAACGTGACCCCGATGCATGGGACACAGGTGGTATTGCATCTCACCCCCATCGAAATGCGGCTGCCACGGCCACGGCTTAGCAGTTCAACACTATAGCCGCTAAACCACTACAGCAGGCCTACTACCTTTCGGTTGGATCAAATAATTGTCAAAGTAAGATATCTGACAATTCCGAAGAATCATAGACAAATATAAAGAAAAATATTTACAATTCTCCAAGCATATCTGTATGAGACATGCATGACGAAAATTGATACCTTTCATGTTTAACATAAGAGTATTGCGATAAGCAGTTTAACTCAATGTGGCCATGCGCATTGTGGCTGATTACTTTTATAAGCGGTTATTTTATGAGCTGGCAAGAATAGTTTGCTATTAAAAATAAATTAAACCAGCTAGCGCTGTTAAGACACAAACCGCATGGTTTTCAACTTACCACTGCACAGAAAACGTCGATAACGCAGGACAGTGATGGCAATCTATAGTATTTTATCGCGCAAGGGCCAGATATCGCCAAAAAACATAGGACGGTATAGGACAGTTTGCGTCCTCTGAAGGTGAGCTTCTGAAGCTGCGCAGCTCCCGTATTGATAAGACTAATATCGAACCGAGCCCAGATGTAATCAATATTACGTGCTATTGGCTGAGGCGACAAATCCTTGAGGGGTAATATGCCTAACCGGCAAAAACTTCCTTGATGCTTTACCCTATTGTGCCGCGGAAGACCAGCAGGAATACGCTCCAGTAATCAAGGGCACTGTTACGATAAGGTTAAAGTGCACATTAGGTGACACTTTCGGCACCGTGTAAAAAAGATAATTTTGAAAATTTAGACAGGCGCTCACGCAGCATGCTCGTGCCAGTGTGCTCAATGAACTGCTGCGCATTCAGATAAACTAGAACCGTCGTTTTATTTGTATTCTTGTCGTGTGCGGGTAAAATATCATTGCTACGGAGGCCAGTGAAGAGGACATCAGCTGAAGAACGAATAGTGTCACGTGTACTCCTAATACACTTTCTTACACGTGCCTGAAGAGATGCCAACAGTGTTACGCACAAGGAACTACGTACAAAAACCTAGTAATGTAGAGGCTGGAAGCTGAAGGCGAATGCGGAAGGCACTGTTAGCCTCAAGAGATGCTGCCATACGGGCTACCTCAGACATTTACTGAGCTGAAGAAGCAGCGTTTATTAGCACGTGCTCTGGATTCGGGGCTGCAACTCATGGCAAGAATCTTGAAGCGCGTGTGTTGGGCTTCGCAATCCCAAGGAAAGCGTCACGTGTCTAATTTGCCCGTGGAGCGCTCCCGAATTTGTCTGCGCCTGCGGTACTCAAGTGCCGCAATTGATTGGGTCTTGGTTGAAGCATCGCACACGCGCGCGTCGGTGGTCGTTCAAGCTGTCACGTCAATTTCGGGAAATACCTAGCGGATGAGCGCGACACTTTTGACACACACTGAAAAATCCGCAGCGCATGCCAGCCACTATTTATTTCCTGCGTGCGGATGCTTGTTTTTCGTTGTGCTGTTGGCATACAAATTTAGCCACAAGCAAACGAAAACAAAAATGAAAGCGTTCTCTCATTACTTAGCTTTCTTTAGCAGCCAGGCAGAACAGATAATTATAGACAAGTACAAGCGCCTACTTTTAACAAAAGGTTTATTAGAGAACATGTTATTTATACATATAGAAGTCGATCGTACATGCAGAAGACACACCACACGTCCAGCGAGAGAAAAATAAACACAACGTAACAACCACACCAACAACTAACCATTGTGGCTTCCACGCGCAAAAAAAAAAAAAAAAAGGTCATGAAATACCAATTATCCCGATCTCTCACACTGTTGTCTTCTGCGCCACAAGATGTAGTGCGCTGTCGGAGGTTGACAACCATCGGCTGTTATTTCGTTGTCCGACATCGTAGTAATGCCATCATTTGTAATGAAGCGATGAGTGATTTGTAAGCTTGCGGTTTCTTGTGGCAGGTGTACTGCGTGGTAGCACGCACCGTGAACGCGTGTGTTGATACATCGAATTCGTCGCTCATTTAGTCGTCGCCCCGAGGAACCCTATCTATTTATCGCCCTGTTTGAGCGGAGAATACAAATATGTGCATCATAACTTTGCCATCGCGCCTTTGGTGTTAATTAATGGTCGCTCGTTTCCGAAAGTGACGGAATCTCCATGCTCCAAAGGAAGCGCTGTGTTGCCCGTCGGACGCTTCGAACGCGGCGCCACCACGTGTCGTTGGGTATGCAACGAAAGTTATTACGCCGAGCTCTAAACCTTACGTTAACTCTGTGAACGCAGACATCAGTATCAGTAATGACTCCGCATTTACAAACATATTCTTGTTGCTTTTTTCTCTGACGTAGAATTGATATCGTGTTTGGAGCTTGAGTTAAACGCGACGTATTTCGTGAGGCAACACCAATGTAGTCAGAACATAGAACGAAGCTCTGTATTTTAGGGAATGCATTACATCTGTCTGCCTCTTCTCGCGCACTGGATGGTGGCAGCTTTGCACGCTTGGTCAACGTAAATATAAAGCTTGTATGGTATGCCCCTAAATATATATAAAAAATTAGTATTCATGATTCAACGGTCGCCCAGCAGGGCATTGTTGCAGACGGGTTCGTTGCAGGTATGTATAAAGGGTGCCCCAGCTAATTTTAGCCAGAGTTTAAAGATATGCGAATGCCACGTAGCTAAACAGAAACGACGTAGTGTTGTTTTCCGTCACTTGGAGATAGTGAATATATTTTCATACAGCCTAATTAGATAATTAGTCTTAATTAATTAATCAACAGCTCAATTATTATATTTAGATGGAAAGTGTCAATGATAAAATTGTACAGCAAGATGAAAAACTCCCGATGCAGCTTTATGTTGGTCAATACGTGCTACATAAAAGTGTTTTTCCGAGCGTGAAAGTAGACCGCGAATACACGCAAAGTGCCTCGAGTGGCCAGACGCGCGGCAATTTTGTTTGCATTATCTGGCTTCTTTCACGCTCGGGAAAACACTGTTATGTAGCACGCATTGAGCAACATACAGCGGTATCGGGACCTTTTCATGTCGGTTTACAGTGTTCTCATCGACCATATTCATACAATTATAATATTTGAGAAATTGAATAATGAAGACTAACGTCTGGCCGGCGTTTTTAAATGAAATCTCTTATACAAGTCTTGATGTCAGTATAGTGCCTAGGAAAAGGTACTATAGTCTTGCAAGCGAAATATGTTTTCGTATACTTCTTTCGGTAGAACTGACTTATTAAGTCTCACGTTCTACAAAAAGAAAGAAAATAGTTATGTATATACAGGGACAAAATAGAGGTAGATGTACAGTATAAATATAACAACCCAAGAATATTTTTGCGCGCAGAAACATTTCGAAAAGCATGCGTTTTTTGCATTCTGGTACAGCCTGAAATTTCTACCAGTGGCAGCTGACAAAAGTTTTCGGCCTCTGCGATGGATTTCATGCAGTACTACGCTCTGCGTTCTTCCGGTTAAAATGTGGTCGAATGCTAATTTGAAATGACAACGCAATATTACAACCTGCTGCCGACAGATGTGACTTATGCGCCGGAAGCAAACACTTACAGAATAACAGTATGTTCCCAGTGCGCAACATTATCCACACTAAATTTACACGTCTCTCATAGAAATGATATTTAGCAATATATGGAGCATCTTAAGAATTGTCGTAAGCATTTCTTTCCTTTCTAAGCAAAGCTTTCGAGACTTAAGTAAATTCCCTGAACACGACTACCATCGGTGTGTTCTTCATCCTTACGATTGCGAATGGGTCGTTTTCAAAAAGATTGTGGAAACCACTATAGATAAACTACGAATCCATAGGAATGCAGGCTGTCTATACAGGGATGATGCATTTCACTTACAGAGGTATTTAAGGGTTTTCACACCCGCCGTGGTTGCTCAGTGGCTATGGTGTTAGGCTGCTGAGCACGAGATCGCGGGATCGAATCCCGGCCACGGCGGCCACATTTCGTTGAGGGCGAAATGCGAAAACACCCGTGTACTTAGGTTTAGGTGCACGTTAAAGAACCCCAGGTGGTCGAAATTTCCCGAGTCCTCCACTACGGCGTGCCTCATAATCAGAAAGTAGTTTTGGCACGTAAAACCCCATAATTTAATTTAGGGCTTCCAGAGATCGCCTAAATAAAGTTTTAGAGGAATGTGCAACTCTATTTATAATATTAGATTTTTGTTCTCTTTCTCTCTCTCTCTATATATATATATATATAGAGAGAGAGATGCGTATATACATATATGCGTATATATATATATTTATATATATATATATATATATATATATATATATATATATATATATATATATATATATATATCTTTCTTGCAGTTTTGAAAGCAAAACATCAGATTAAATCAGCCATATGCCCGACATAAGCCTGTTGGGCCCCACCATATGTGACCCAATTGAGCCTTGGCCGTCATGCTTGTTAATGCATGATCTCGTGTTCCAGTTCTATTTTTTCTGTACTTCCTCGGATGAATTCTCCGTATAGGTTGACGTGAAACACTTGTCCAAATACAAACAGTACAGCTCGTGCCAGAGAATAAAACAACTAAAACTTTATTTTAGTGTCTACTGCTTACTATAGCTTAGACTTAGGTTGGTATACCGTTGAATAACTTACTGCTAAATCACGGAAAATATTCGGACTCCTCAAACGAAGCTTGTTGCTTGCAAGCAGTGAAACCAGGCTTCAAGCACGTCTCTTTAATCAGGCCATCGCTAGAGTACGCATTCATCATACAATATGCTTACCATGATAACATAAACTATAACATTGACTCAGTACGAATCAAGGTGGCAAAGTTCATCGCATCACGTTACTCGCAAGGCTCAAAATTGCGTCACTTGCAGCGCGGAAAAAGTACGCCTGCTTGTCATTCTCTCAGGCCCTGTATCGCAGCAAATGATCCTTTGCTAGAACCGGCATTGGAGAGGCATCTCATAATCAAGGCGCGGTGATCTCTGGCGACACTTAAGTTTGATCTTTACCGGAAGAAACAGGTTACAAAACTATCCCTATTAGGTTCTCGATAAACAAATTGAATTCTTTACCACAACTATAACACACAGGGTGTTTCAGCTGCACCAATTTTTTTAAATGTTGCCTATGGAAGATACCACACTCGATGAGGCGGCCATTACTTCTACGAGAAATAAAAGTGTTCAATTGAATAACTAACACAATTATTCTAATTACGTATTTAATTAATTACTTTACGCCACATATTTCAATCTACGAATCATAGTCGCTGAGTTCGCACGGCGTCCAATTGGAACAAATTCTCGGGGCCGCATCATCTCCCAGATATTAATCTTTAAAGTGTCCGTCGAAATGCATTGGTGTTAACTGGAACTGGCTGAAGCGAACATTGATACAGATGCGCGTCCGTTATCGTTGCAAATGCCCTGCTCTTCTTGAAGCCTCTCAACCGGATGGCGCCAGCATATTTTAGTTGCACACACATGCTGCTTTAACGCCTCCTGGCCAGCGCTGCAGGATCCCCGTGGGACCAGTACGCAATGACAAAATAGCGCTAGACTTCGCGAAGCCTTTTTACAAGGAACCACAGCGCGTATCTTCCCAGAGTGTCTTCCCATTTCTCTTCCCAATTAAACGAAAACCTAATTTTCTTTCGCCATACGCAAACGCTAGGGTGGTATTGTAAGGTGCACTTAAGGAATGCATACCTTTGGTTTTGATGAACACTACGGAGGCCACGATGAGACCGAGGGAAACGAAGATAGCGCACATAATTACGAGGCCTCTGGTTGTGCCGGCTTGAGAACTGCATGCGATAAGCCCAAATATTGTGGGTGACTGCAAAACGCATTTTTAACGCTTCAGCTTTGATGCTCACTTTTACGCGTGGCGTTTTTCGCGCCCAACTTTTCAAATCTCTTCTTGCTTTTTACTATAAACATTGCGCATGTCTACGTCTTGCTGGTATAATTGTTGTCTGTCAATCCGTTTAATTAAGAACGGAGCACGCACGCCATGACATGCGTGCGTTTTGGTTAATCCGGTTCCCTCTTACGCTGTACTACACTATTCGTGTAATGGGTGCAGAGTTCTATATTTCGCCACCCAAATGTCATTGCACAGTTGTTCTCGCTCAAGGACAACTATGTCGGTTTTCCTTCTGTCAGATAAATAAGGTTAATTTAGACTAAAGTTGCTTTCCTATGAGTAAATAAAAATAGCAGGATGGAAACCAGAATAGTGCTATCACATACATGGAAAAAAAATATTCTTTAGCTGCGAGCAATTCATACGTCAGTGTAGCTCTATTGTGGGAGATGGTCACAAAGACAGGTAAGTTTCTTTCTTTCTTCTATTTGCTTTTTTTACGCCAGATCTGCAACATATAGACAGGTCTGTGAGGTTGAGCAATATAAAGTTGCGGACGGTACGTCACGTAGTTATATAGTTGCATCCTATCGCTTTAGCCACCACGTGGCATTAGCTTCCAAACAGTTGCGTAATGATACCGGATAAAAATTAAAGATTAAAAAAAAAAGCTCACTCCAGATTGCGTCAGATAAATCAAACGAGGGCTGTGACAGGTCAGTACATTACGAAAATGCAGATATATCTCACATAAAGGCTAAGAGCATAAGAAAGCCTGAGGCCAAATAACAAATTTAACAGCACTTTATTGGTTCAGTCCTACTTACATTCCAGGTCCGGCAACTGTAAGAATGGAAATTTGTTTTTAGATTACAAGTACACTTCGTTCGGCCCAGAGCGTTAAGGTAACCGGGAACTGCAGGTAAAGCTATATTATGTATACGGTGTTCCAGCAGAACCTCAAGCAAAATGCATGTTTTATTTGAAGAAGAGACTTCAGCGCAACGTCTTTCGCTTCCAATCTTTTCGTGAATGCTCTGCGATACTAAAGAGAATGAAAACAACGAGTAATTATTTTTCAGTTTGCTCGAGATGCGTATAAGGCACGTCTTAGTGCATTTCCTTTTCAAGAATATCGCACAAGCGATAAATCTTTGTTACTATAACTCAAAGCATCTATACGAACCTCAAACAGGGGATTTATAACATGATACGGTAAAACCTGGTTGTAAAAAAAATTGTGCAGATCCCACGCACTGTGTAAATTTATGTTATGAGAAACATTATGCGGGTACCTGGCTATCCAGCATTCTTTGGGGTTTAACAAAACGATACCATGTTCACCAACGTGTTCCTGTAAAGTGAGTAGTTGTGTGTGCGAGTCGCAATCGTACGTCTGTGTGACGACAACAGCACGATGACAACCCACGTTTTGGACGATCGTATAGCGGCAATGGTATGATTTCTACGCCAGACGCTAGATGCGAGCCTTAGATATTTATTTACAAAATTCCTGCGACGCCATAATGGCATTATACCTAGAAAAAGGGGGGGGGGGGGGGCGTGCATATACAAAGTCGACATAGTTTAAACACATTTCTAGAAAAGAATATGAAAACAGAATGTAGAATATACCAATAATAGCATACCACCATGCATTTAGTGCAATATTCAAATGGTGAGGCGATAACAAGTTATAATACACATGGCGCAAGTTACAACGTTGAAAAAAAGACACTGTTATCGTTTATGTTTACCACGTCTTCGAGGAGATGGTTCCAATCTCCAATTGTTTGTAAAAGAAGGAATTAGCCAAACTGGTGGTTCTGAAGGCGTATTGTATTTTGGTCATGTGCTGGCAACGCTTTGAACGATACGTTGGTACAACAATATAATTTTTTCCTGTTTGATTATGATATATACATTGAAAAAAATTTAATCGCAGTTTTCCTTTAGATTGTAGTGTTTCCCAATCCAATGTGGCCTTTACTTCCGAGATACTTGCAAAGGGATTTTAATAATTGCTGACGAATTGGGCTGCCTGGTTCTGAACCTTTCCTATTCTGTCTGCAAGATACTTCTGAGCGGGGTCCCAAATAAGGCAAGCATAGTCAAGTATTCATCTTACATGTTGGAGGCAGAGTTTCTTTTACCACTTTTGTTGCACACTTAATGTTTCTACGAATAAAGAACAACATTTTGCTAGCGTTTGATATAATTTGATCTATGTGCTTGTTCCAGTTCAATGATTCCGTTAAACGAATTCCCAGATTACTCATAATGGCAAAGCCTTTAGCGCAATTCAAAAAAAGACAGGGACGTGACAGAGACACAGGACAGCGCTAACTTTCAACCAATGTTTATTGAAACACAGAGGCAAATATATAGCGAAGCAGCTATGAAGGATACAACAATACAAAAGATAAATCACACTCAACGTATGCGCACGTCATTACCGTCCAGGAACGCGTTTTCCTTGTCAGAAAGATTAACCGACGGTGTACTAACACAGTCTGCTCCCCTTTTTCGAATCAGCTGGGCTTAGAATATTCCACACATGCAGCGGTCTTTGCTCATGGCCTCCACTATGCATGCGCCGAACATTGGTTTGCAGGTTTTGCTGGGACAATCACGGCAATGTTCAGAAAGGTTTCCGTCCCTTGGTTTTGCCACATTTCGCTTGTGTTCTGCAAGCCTTTCATTGAGGCATCTGCCAGTTTGTCCTATGTATACACGACCACAAGTTAACGGAATACGGTGAACCACCCCTTGCGAGCACTCCACAAACTTGTTCCTATGCTTTACTTTACATCCCCTTGATTCTTTGGGAAACGAGTACGTCAGCTTACACAACTTTGATAACTTCCCTGGGGCAGAGAAAGTCAACCTCACATTCGCCTAATTGGCAACCCCCTTCAACCTATGGGAGATACCGTGCATGTACGGAATCACCGCCGCCTTTTTCCTTTCTGTGGATTGTTCACCGCGGCTCTTCTTGCACTTCTTCAGCCAGCCTTACGCCACAGAAACGAGCACTTCTTTGGGATAACCAGCCGCAGAAAGTCGACTGGCTTGCTCGCTCAGGCTGACGTGTCTGTCTGAGCGCTGACCTGTGTCTCTGTCACGTCCCTGTTTATTTTAAATTGCGCTAAAGGCTTTGCCATTATGAGTAAACCGTGCCAACTAGCCCAAGAATCAGCCTTGTTGAATTCCCAGATACTTACAATCCGGTACTTTTCTGACTGCAACGCTACTGATACTGTATTAGTACTGGAATTTTGGAATGTTTTTTGCGAAACTGACATGTTTACACTTCGGGAAATTTAAGCACATATTCCAGTTAGTACACCAACGTGTTACTGTGTTTAGGTCACCTTGTAATAATTCTGCATCTACTATTGAAGCAATTTGCGGATAGATGGCGCTGTCATCTGCGAATTGTTTAATGCGGGATTGTATATTATCTACTATGTCGTTTATACTTCAACGTGTTGTTATCACTGGCTTTACTCAAGCCAGTGATAACAACACGTTCAAGTTTGAGTTCCCCTGGCTTTTGGAACATTTTTTCACGTATGTCGTTTATGTAAACCAAACATAAGAGCGGAGCCAGAATGCTACCTTGCGGTACGCCTGAAGTCACGCTTACATACGATGACTTTTCTGCATTGAAAACGACACACTATTCGCGACTGCTTAAGTAATTCCGGATCCAGGTTTGTAGTTTGGCATTTATGCTTATGGAAGCGAGTTTGATGTCTAACAGATTGTGAGGTACTGTATCGAAGGCTTCGGCGAAAATCAAGAAACAAAGCATCAACAACGTTGTTGTGATCAAGCGCTGTTAGTATGTCATGTTGAAATTCAGCTAGTTGCGTCATTCATGAGTGAGCCTGCCGAAATTCATGCTGGGAGTTAGCGAAATAATGAATAGATTCAAGATAATTGAACAACGCGATGTAAATAATGAGCTCTAACAATTTACAACAGTTTGAAATGAAGGATATAGGACGATAGTTTTGTACAAGTTTTTTGCTACCTGCCTTATGCACAGGGACAACATTTGCCATCTTCAAATCTGTTGGAACTAGGCCAGTATCAAGAGGCAATATGCACATAACGAATAGAGGCTGGACAACAATAGTGGGACATTTTTTAAGCACATGAGATGATATCCCATCTGGCCATGTAGCCTTGGAGGTGTCCAGACCCCACAGCAAACCATCCAAATCAGCATAGTCAATTTCGGTTTTAGCCATCTCTTTAGCAATATTCTTAGGGGTTAGCACCACTGGGTGTGGAGCTCTTTCAGTAAACCCCGACTGAAAATACATGTTAAATGTTTCTGCTTTTTCTAGGTCGCCCGTTATAATTTTATCCTCAATTATTAAGTATGTAGAACCCAGCGATAGCTAGGTTCTACATACTCAGGGGACGAGCGTAAGCGAGAAACATGAATTGTGACGTCATCAGCGACTGCGTGTTATATAGTCGTACGTATACGTATGGATATTTCCCGTGGTGTATGTTAAAACGACGATGGCATTTGTACTTCGACGAAAATATGTTAAAGCTTCATTAACTTGGGCGATCATGAAATCTGTACAACAGCGCACAGTTTATACGTAGCGTAAGCTGTTACAAAGAAAGCACTGGGCAAAGTAGCCCGGTCCCGGAACCTCTAACATGGAACTTCAAGAAGCGAACTGTCACAAGGAAAGAAGACGATGAAGTGACATGGTGGGCACTTGCCGAGTGTTTCAAAGAGCTGTCTGGCTTAGGAATGAAAGAAGCATACGTGCGATCGTGACCTGATTGTTAGAGCACTCGGCTGCTTTACTCGGTGGCACAGATTCGATTCCGATATTGGTCACACGTAATTTTTTTTTCTTAAGGCGAGGTGAGACAAGAACTTACCTACCTACCTACAACAGAGTGCCAAAATGTGTCAAAAATACTTCGCATTAAAATTAATCTGGCAAGGAAACTCATCATAAGCGATTGTGGTAGGAGAAGGAAAGAAGGACAGCCAGACTCGCATCCGATTTACCGCCAAATGCAGGAGCAATGGGTTAAGAAATTAGAAGAAATAAACAAAGGAAATGGAGCCAGTCATTAGCAGTGCGAAACCATTGGGCTGCCCATCTCGCATATACAGTCGCTCACTACATGAGGCCAGTCGATTTCATAAATTCTAGTAATACCGGCGTTGCTTTGTAAGACCGCGAAGCATGGGGCCATGGTACAAGAACATTTGTCTCTGAACATGGTCTTATGATCTAGCTGGTTTTTAACGCATGCCAAAGAATGTCGCATTCGAAGTCATAATGAAGCTATTTAGTTGGGAATGGAAGGGCTCTAAAGGAGTCATACTAGTGCGGCACGTGCACTCCAACCATGCGAGAATTTGTAAACCGTGGTCGCCATAACTGCCACAAAATAAGTTTTATTATGCGCAAATAAATGTATTCTCCTCGGCAGCTCTGTGTAGCCAGCGCCAGGGCAATCATCGGCCAGCCATCGTCTATTGCTTTCGGAACGGGGCAGACTCCAGCTGTCCAGAAAAAAAAAAGTTTACTTCGTCATAATAATGTATCGTTAATGCGCACACGTCACTTTGGCGCGGTGAGTTAGTCATCATTAACTGTTCCTAATCCAATTTTACATTCAGCCCTCCATGACTGGTCAAACAATTTTCGGGCAACCTCCCACTTCGCTTGTCTATCACGCGATGTCACGGAAGCAGCAAAATCTATCCATCTGATATGGCTTATACACAGTGATTATGTACGATTAGACCTAACAAAACAAAAGTAATTATTTCTTATTAGACGCCTTTTTTGCCATTAGCCCTCTGCTACTGGCCAAAAGTTTTCGGTTGCGCCCACTTGTTTGTCACGCGCCCTCCCAAAACTAACTCACCGCGCCAAAGCGACGTGTGCGCATTAACGATACATTATTAGGACGAAGTAAACTTTTTTTTTTCTGAACAGCTGGAGTCTGCCCCGTTCCGAAAGCAATAGACGATGGCTGCATGATGATCGCTCTGGCGCTGACTACTCAGAGCTGCCGAGGAGAATGCATTTATTTGCGCATAATAAAACTTATTGTGTGGCAGTATGACGTTAGGGAGCCCTTTTGGCACGAATACGACATCGCTCTGCCATCTCTTCTTCGCTGAGGGCCCAATTTTAGCGGTATTTTAACCTTCCGTTGCATGGCGCCGCGAGTTTTGACCAGCCAGCGCAAGCTAAGTAAGTGGAAACGGACCAGTCGCCGAAAACAACACCATCTTCCTCACGTGGTTATTTACTTTCCCTGCGCTCACTCGGCTCTAGCGAAACCCTCTGCACTTTAGCGTGCTCCTCGTCTCTTGTCCGCCAATTAGATAAGAAAAACTGCTCAATCTAGGCAATTCTATTGGCATTGAAAGCGAACAAAAGTGACCTCCTATAAACAAAAAAAAAAACCGTTCGTTTGGCCTTTTCAAACAACACTGTGGTGTGCCGCCCGATGCTTGCACCGATGGTTACGTAAATTTGGAGTCAGGAGATTGCAATAAAAACACATTGAAATAGTTTTACGCTATAAGGGCCCCGTATTGTAAAACACATCCACGCTCGAAAGTGTGGGCATGAAAAGTTTATGCTGGCCTCCTTTACCAGCAGCCTCGTCTGTCAGCTACCATCGCGGGATAGTTAAGTCCAAGGAGCTGCCGCCACACCGTGATGTTACCTTCGCAGCACTTTTTTCGTCTCGAGGTTTGTAAAGTGAAACGTAAATGTCAACCGTGTGTGCCACGTGTGGTTTTTTGCGAATTTGCCGCATCGCACTTCGTACTAAGCGCAGTCTGGCACTACTGCGCTTCGAACACTCCAGTCTAAAATGCGCGCACTCGGGACCCATAAAAAACTTCGAATAAAACAATGTTTCATATAAAGCGATTCCTTTGTAATGAGGGTATCTGAGCACTGCGCGTTTTTGTTTAGGTTGCTGAATTAATCAAGGCTAGTCCAACTTACTCCAGCTAGGTGTCTAAAGAAATTGAAAGACAATGCAATGTTTTCCCTTAGCGGGATGACTCGGCATGCGAAGATCCACCTACACTATTGAATAAAATGAACCAATATGCACAGTAATATGTATATCTGTTTCGATACCGCAAAGTTACCAACAAACGCACCGCGATTCACTCGTGACGTTTTACTCAGCGTATGCGTCCCCGCGCAGCACAATATACACGAGACTCAAGTAAGGCTTCAGAAAAATGAGTAAGCAAGACCAATTCTTCGTGAATTCGAGATTTAGCACCATGCTTGGGAAAAGGCAAGAAAAAAAGTGATTGAGAAAGACTTCTGCAAATTATTATTTCAATTAAGCGTACAAAAAAGACAGCCCGCAGCTCGCATTTTACGTTCTCCTCCACCCCCCCCCCCCCCCCCCCCCTACGCTAATTCCTACCAGTCTGCCTGCAGTGTTTAGAATGAACAAATCTGATTTAACAATGGTGCTTCAGCACTCTCACTGTGCTCTCTTTCTTCATAAACACAAATTGAAACGGTCTGTAGAGTGTGTGTACACGTTCGAGCATTAGGGCTTTGTGCCTCTCTGAATTGTGTCTGTTATTTCGACAAATTATTTTGATAGCTTGCGCTCATAATTGTTTAGAAGTGTAAGCCTATATGTTTTTTCAACACACAACAGAAGTACTGATATAGTTAAATCCGCAAGACGTAATGGAGTTTACACAGCTTATGTAAGTTATCTTGGAGTGCCTAGACATACTTGACAAGCAGCAGTGAAGAAAAAGGGATCCTCGCCTTTTTGGCTCTGCTGCTTGTCAAATAGGATCGTGCACCAACTCCCCCAAGTTTCCCCTATTTCAGTCTATAAACATCACAGCTAAATATAGATGTCCACATATTGGTTAAATATTTTAGAGGTAGGTATCGGTTCATTCGACAGTGACAATGTTTTCATGCACGAAACAGCTTGATAAATATGGTTGAGAAGCCGACTTAATGAACTATAGTTACTACCTCAGAGGTATCTAGGAGGCGTTTTAGGTCTGCGATCGACCGGCTGCTTATCGTCGTCTCCTAATTCCCATTTCGAAGCTACGCCTTCAAAAGAAAGCGTAAAGAAGGTTTCTTTTTTTAGCCGGTCAGCCGGAAAACAGATTTACCGACAGCGACTGAAAAACTTTTCTGGTTGAACATCGCCTTACCTTGAGTCTCTGGAGACGGTGCGCTGTCGATGCTTACGACTCGCTGCCGTTTCATCGGCCGTTGCTCGGGGTCTTCAGCGGGCAATTGCAAGAAAATGTTATAAGTAAACGTAAATATTTTCGCTCGGGGAGTCTTTTCCTATTTCCACCGTTCCTGATAAGTGGGGCCACACACCGCAGGGAAATAAACACAACATCGCCGCGCGGTATACAAAGGGCGACTTTGAAGGCCGCGGCAAACCGCAAAGCGATGTAGCGGACAAACGCGCCCCTGCGCAGATGGCCTGTCCGGGCCGCAACAAACATGAGCGTATAGGCTTACACTAAAAGTGTGCCGACATCCACTTCACTCGCCAATAGATGCATGCGAATGGAGTTTGAGAGTGTTTGGCACACACTGAAAAAAAAGGAGTGTCAGGTGCTATCTGTGTTGAACTTGTGAATTTGTCCCGTAGCGTGGGCGTGGGCGCGGGAACTAAGCAAGCAAGTATAAACTTACAATCCCTTGATTTTATTATTTCCGGTGGTTCACCTAAATTGAGCAAAGGTTTTGCCGGTGCATTATAGCATGACACGACCAATAGCCTGTCGCTTGACAACCTATAGATGAAGTCACACTGTTACCTGTATTCTGATTGCACAATTGGTCAAAATTACTTATTAAATTTCACTAACATCAACTTTAATGAAAACATTAAGTGGGAAAGCCAGACAGCGCTCTAGAATGTGCGCGACTGGAAACAAAATTGTAATGGAAAGGTTAAAAAGAAAGAACGAACAAAAGAACGTGAGGCTCACCGTTATTAAACACATGCTTTGTAATACTTAGATAGTTTGCCAATTTGGGCATTTATTACCCACTATGTGTTGCGTGCATAGTATTCATATTTCTGAATATGAAAATACACTTGTAGCACATTGTACCTCAGTAATTACTTTATTTATGAAGTTTTCATTTGATTAATAAAAAAAAAAACATCCGGAATTCGACTAACGCAGCAGTTTTGAGTTATTGGCCAGCTTTCGTTATTCAGAAGCTATTGGAGCCGTGACAATGGAACGTAAGGGCGACGTACCAAAACCTGTTTTCCACGTCTGTGGTACTGAATTTATATTCATAGCGACCGCTCATCTCATACTAAACTACATTCGTATATGCGCAAGTCGGCAAAAGAAAGGAAGACTGAAAATAAATAAAGGTCATAATTATTATTTTTCCTCAGAAACGCGCAAGTTAAAAACAACAGTCAGGCGATTCGTATCTCATCGCGAAGTAATGGTCGTGGTTTCGAGAAATTAAAGGAAATTAAAGGAAAGGCAAAAGGTAAAAGCGATTTCTCGCAGAAGGATTTCAAGAAGACAGCCGGCAATAATTATTATATGCGCATCCAGGAATCACGCGAAGTTGTATCAGTACACACACTTTGATAACAGCCGTCCCCTGCCATCCGATGTTTACGTGATTGGTATATTTTTTGCCTCATATCTACAGTTTCGCTTTATTCGTGTTCCTCTTTAGTCCACTTTTCTGTAACATTTTTCTGTGCTCGCTTATGATATTCTTCCGTTTCCTTCCTTTCTCCTTCGAAACAGTTCCTGTTCTCCAGCTTTGTCCGTTCACTTTCACTTTTTTTCAGGTCCATTTTGTTGCGGTTCTGTGTGGCGGCACGTAGTTTTTTTCTAGGTGGCCTAATTCATCGCATCCGCTGCAGCGACCACTTGCAAACCTTCACACATATAATACAACCTTCGCTGCCCTCATCCTGCTCCTTCTTCAATATTCTTTGCTCTTTAGATCCAGGCTATCGTGACACCTTTTGATCCATTTCATTTCTTCTGAGCAGCGCTTCCACCCGCGCGTATTTCTCGGCAGGTACGAACTCTGCAGCCGCTCTCTGCCCTTGTAGCAAAGTCTACTAAAGGATTCCCATATGTTGTGACATAGTAGTGACGGGAAAGAACACAGCAGCGAAGCTGTGTATAGCTGAACTCTTTATTGGGCGAACCTGAGCCCACAAAAGCTAGTTACAATCAAAGCACAACGATAGCGGTGAATACAGTCGGCGATCGTCGAAAATCTGATCAGCGGATCAAGCGCGTCGGCTTTTATGCATCGTACGTCGTGGGCTCCAGCGTAATCGATGGTTTCCACGTGATTTCCAGAAACTACTACACAATTCTTGTCGCGCATGCAATATGATAATTCATGGTTCGGCGAGGGCATACACAAAGGATAGAATGAACGATAACTTTCGGGTAAGTTCCAAATCATGCAGGAGCGTCTTGCGCTGAACGATAACGTTTGATATTTGTCAGGTGGTGAACAGCGGTCGCTGGAGAACGATAAACAAGCACAAGTGTCAGTGTGACCACAATAAAGTTGTCTCCCTTTATGTACATAGGCCTATTTAGAGCCTTCGTCAGAGAAAACAAGTTTACGAGTGGTGCGTACTTCTGACTTTGGATACACGGAACGAATGAGTCTTTTCACATTTAATATACGTTTATGCCATCATTGAAGCCTGCATTCCTCGCATCTGCCACAAGACCTGCTGTGGGAAAAATATTCTTCGAAGAGTAAGTTCTAAATTTGTCACCCCGATTGCCCGAGCGAAATTTTTTCTCGCCCACGTTACTTCGATTGTACAATTAGAAGCTGATAATTAAGAATGTAAGAATGCCAGTTCTCACACGATTATTTCAGGAAGCGGCAGCTGTTTCCTGAAGTAGCAGAAAGAACTTCATGTATTTCTGATTGCACTTGGTGTATAACGCCGCAAACCCGAATTTCCTTGTCAGCGACAGCAAAACAAGCAACAAAAACCGGAACAGCTCAAGATAATTACTTTGACGAATTGCCATTCCGGCAATGAATCAGCATCTGACGAGTACAAAAAAAGCCTGACTATCTTCACAGTGATAAATCACTTCGCACACACTCTATCAAAGTACAATACGCTAAAGCGCAATATATGCCTCCGAGGTTGAGCCAGAATTTCCGTCACACTGAAATATGCCTCGCATGTCTGCGTGCCGACGATGGTCGTGACGCACAATTTTTCTTCCACGCTCAACGATATAAATAACCACGAATCGGAAACCCGCACCAAGACAGCGGCTGCCGCTTTGTAGCAGCACGTTTTGTAATATGTGCCCCCCATTCTCGAAACAGATTAAGTGCTGCGATCTCGAGAAACCCATACTGCTGCACACATTCATATCTCAAGGCAGCGTAAATAGGAGCTGCCTAAATTGCGGGGTTTGCTTGGCAGGATTTAAATTGTTACAATGGATTGCATATCACTGACGCTAAATCCCACCCTTTTATTTGAGGATACAAATATTCAAAAGCAGGTAGCCTTTTAAATACCGATACAAATATCTCCCAGGAACGGTAGTCGGGTATTACGGGAGCCAATAAATTTACTCAGTGCATTATTAATTGTAATACGAGGCTAGTGTCACTGTTGATTGTAACAGGCGCATAACAGACGGGCTATTAAAGACTTAGAGCTACTGTGCTCGATAAGTGCAAATCGGTCGCTATAAACTACCTGTTTGAACAATGTGGGTCGCTACGGTAATTGTAGAAGGTGACACGGACAGATTGCACTTCCGTTTATTACGGCTCGCGGCTGATCCAATTGAATCTTTGCTCGGTTTTTTCAATAACCTATGCTGACTTAGGAGAAATCACTCTCCATTGACTATTACTCCGCACACAAAAGGCAACGTTGTTTGAGGTGGATATAAGAGTAAGTTCCTAAAGCGAACGGCAGAGATTGTGGCGCGAAGTTACGAGAATTATAAAAAAAAATTGTTAAACCATGCCAACAACGAACAGGTAACTAAACGTAGCCACATTCTAGAGTGTAAGAGATGATTTAGAAATGTGTTTAAAGGTTAAACGTCGGAGCGCAATTAGCCAAAGAATGACGGCAATCTATTAAACATACGAAAAGTGGAAGTCACATATAATATTCTTTACCTTGGGCGGTAAAGTAACTACCGTCTGGTTGCTTCTATCATGTTAATGGTGCGGCAAAGTTAATTTTTTGTCAAGCAACAACACTAAATGCTAACAAGTTTCCGCACGAACTGGTGAAATTCGCGATTCCTCCGAATAAAAGTTATCATTTTCTTCCGCCTTATGTGGTTATGGAAGAAGAAGCTGACTTGCTTCGCCATCAAAGGGTTGACAACATTGCGAAAATGTAGCCTCACATTTGGCCTCCTGATGACTTTAGGGGACGTCACTCCGTGAAGAGAAAAATCGAACACTTTAACCTCCGTTATCACGCCAGGAGCCAATTCTATGACACTATGTTCGGCACCAGAAAGTCGTAACCACTTGCTGGTTACATATCTACAGAAACCTATGAGCCTTTTTCATCGAATTGTGTTGGCTCCCAAGTGACGGTGGCCCGAAATGCATGTGGCCTCGTTCCCCACTGAAAGTTGTCACCAACATGACAGTATCACGAAGCTACTAAATAGAAAGGCATTGGTCCCGGGTTCGATCCACGGACTACGACAAACGTTTCTTCAACGCTTTCTTTTTTTTTCAAGAAACCGTATTTGTTTCCATTAAAACTTCTCGCGATCTGCTCTGAGGTGAACGACACTTTCTCGCTTTCATGAAACTTCATCCATCTTGCGAATTTCCCCAGCACTAAAGGTGCCTTACTCATACGTGGCCATTTCGCTGAGGACGCATGATCGGGATCTCTGAACAACAATTGTAACTAGTTGTGACAATCGAGAACATCGGAAAGAACGCGACATTACACCACGCTCTTCAAGTACAGCAGGCATTTTATCCATGTCTATTGTGCAATGCTTTCACAACATTTCGGGAAAACGTGGCAGCGGAGTGAAAGCTGTAGACGGTGTCAACCAACGACCCACCTGAATACATAAGCTCCAAGCGTAGGCGTGTACACCCCTACTTGCTAGAGGGTGCTTTCTGCTGAGCTTCGCAAGCACTGATAGCAAAATCACGTCTCCTACGACGCGAACAAGAGACAAGAAACGCGAAGGAAACAAAGCCACAGCGCTGCACTTCTAACTCTATCATTGCGAAATATAGCATATTATCTATGTATTCAGCTTTCTTTTTCTGCCTATACATATTGCAGTATAAAGGCGGTACAAAAGGAACCAAGCTTACTTCTTTGTGCACGCTGGTGCTCATGACTTTCCATCTTGTCCGATTCTCCACGTCCGCCAGAGGAAACGTGTCGTTCTTGCTCCCCAAGTGGACAGTAGTAATGTAGGTGCTGACGCGTCAGATTGCTCGACTTGTCTTCATACGAAATGAGCAAAGCTGTGTGATTCGAAGAAACACATTTGCCAAAGGTGAAAACCATGCAACCGGCGATATACAATAGACATCGGGTACTGATAGGTGTAAGTGTAAAAAAACGGAAGAAAAGGAAGGCACTAAAAGCTGTCTGAAAGAACATTTTAGTAGTCTTATGGTTCTATCTGTTTTGTATACACTTCGTGACATGGTCCACTTGTATAAAACATTTAAATTATATTGAAGCATAGAGGGAAAAAAATTATCTTGCTATATTAGAAACTATTCTGAGAAAGCAGTATGCTTTTTTTGGCACTGCAAGTTTACCACCGACTGGCACAGAATTAACCGCACACACACAAAACAAAAATACCCGTTCCTTCCTACTTAAGTTCATAGAGCGCAATGTTCCGAAGCCAATCTCTTTTCAATAAAAATGACTTTTAGTCGTTCTTCTCTGTACATCAAATACATATATCTTTCTCAATGAACGATCATTCGAACCTAGGCGCAGCTGTTGAATAAAACAGATCTTGTGCAACTGCGGCGCATAAATGAATGGTGGACCACCAGCTAATAGGCACAAAGATGTCGACTCAGAGAAAGAAATCAGAGACTTGTTGCAACACGGAGTGTCTGGCCGCTTCAATAAGGTGACCTATGCGCGAATACTCCATCCGTTACTAAAGTCATTCATTAGGCAGTAAGCAGTTGTCACACGCAGAAAATATAGCACTAAAATCAAGCAGAAACATGGGAGAGAGCTGACCATGAGTACTTAATCACACCTCCTATACATTATCACACCTCCTAAGCCCTCGTGTTCCTTTCACACCCTTCTTCTTTGTCTGGTTTTACCTCTATATTTTCGACATGAATCAATACCGACTTGTTCAGCTCACTCTCCCCATTAACACCATTGTCGTAGCTTATAAAACTCTGAATTAACGTTTGTTAGGGAAGGCACCCGAATCTCTTCCTCTCGTTCGATTGGTCTGCGGCGAAAACACGAAGGTCTTTACAGACGTCGGGGAAAAGGATCAAGAAAACGCGGGCTCCGCACTTCGCTTCGCGTTGCTCAACTTTAAGCAGTGAAGAAGTCCTTCAATGAAATAGAGTGCTTAGCCGACGAATCGAAGGTGCTTAGATGAAAAAAGCCAGAAAGAAATCCAACTCGGTCGTATTAAAAGCACTCTACCTATAGGTATCCTCTTGCCTCCCGCATCAACAGAATCTTCCGGTCGGCTTATGAGAGGTAGTGCTTGTTTATCGAGCTTTCTCTTGAACTCACATCACTGCTCCAGACGCAGTTCAGTTGGCACCGGCTAGAACAGTTTTCACCACGAAGCGCAGCATCACTGAAATATAATGCGATAGGCTGAGCAATTGTAATCCAAGCGGAACGTAGGTGTTCGAAGAAAACATTGTCAAAGAAAACCGAAAACTCTTTTGATATTATCAACTTCCTTTAGATAACCTCTGCATCAAATTTAACACCTGGGTGCCTCTGAGTTTTGGGGACTGAATTCATTTATCTATTCCGAGGTCAACACTGAGGGAACATGTTATCTATGTTTCATCTGCCTGTCAGCTGGTTGCGTTGATAGCAACCTTCTAAGCATGTCTTTATTCCCGGGTGCATTAGTTCTGGGATACTTGCGCATTTTCACATAACTCGTATGATGCGGGCGTTCCTTTTGTAATATTTCGCACTATAAATAAGTCATCGAATTTCCATTCAATCATTTTTAACAAACATAACACTAACCCCCGAACAAAACAAGTTCTCGGCGCTCACGCATTCTTGCACCGAAGTTGACTCTGTTCCTCCCAAAAGCATTATACAAATTTGTTTATTCTAGAAAACGAATAAGGAAACATGACAGCCAGTGATTTGAAACCCAGACGTCATTCGCCCATGGAGCTAACTATTGTAACTGTCACAAGCGAGAAACCTGTTTCACGAAAACTGTGTCCTGACAAATAGCCATCGTATTGTTTTTATGCGATCCTCTATGTGTATTACTGCTTCCCAGGGCAAAGAGGCAATGTCGAAGCACAAAGAATAAATGACCATCCGTGGTTTCTTAGTGGATATCGTGTTGGGCTGCTAAATACGATGTCGCGGGATCAGATCCCGGCCCTGGCGGCCGCATTTCGACGAAGGCGAAATGTAGAGTACAACCATGTACTTAGCTTTAGGTGCACGCTAAAGAACCCCAGGGGGTCCAAATTAATTCGGAGTCCCCCAATATGGCGTGCCTCATAATCAGATGGTAGTTTTGGCCTGACGTCGCCTGGCAGTCAGGCGAAATGGGAGTGGTCCGAAAAGGTTTTCGACCAATGGCGGAAGGCTGATTGCCGAATTGGAATAGAAAAGTTTGGACTAGCTTTACGTTATAGCACCCCTGCTGTGGTCATGTTAGCGTTTTCTATATTTCTTTATTTATGGCATAACGTATTGCACGATTTCTCAACGCTATATTGTTTGTCAGAGTTATTGCTGGCTGTTTCGCGTTACTGAGAAGGATGCATGTAAAAATTACAAACGAGTATAGTTTCTTGTCTTTGTACGGGTGGGAAAGAGAGGTGGGGGGGGGGGGACTTCGTCAGGCAGTTGCATCTGCCTTTAGCCCTTTCATTCTAGACAATGTTTGAATAATAAATAAACAAATAGAATCCAACATCACCCTTGGCTAACATATATGCTCTTACGAACAATTTTAGCGGGAGAACAATTTTGCGAATACTGACACTGGTTTAAAGCGCATTATTCTTTCTGCCACGTCTAGTTTTTGCCACGTCTAGCACATAATAAGTTTTCACTTATTATGTGCTACGTGGCTCTGCCGTTCTGTATTTATCTTCAAAGATTCCATTGCACGATGCCACACCAGCTTGGCGCGGTGTACGTCGGTGTTTCTTTTTTTTCTCTTCAGGAGTGAACTTGTTCGGCTTTAAAAATTTTAACAGTCTCATTTACTACTTCACAAAAGAAGAGATTGACGCTGTTTCGCCGTAGTTCTCTTTTCAAAAGACTGCAGTAGTACCACGCACAAATCCGACCAATGGTTTCGTCGTTTCTATGTTCATGCTCAATAGTTTCGTTTCACATTCAGAACCTTTTTGTATTGATATTCAATATTTCTTAGCCGTCCAACTGCGTGCGTGTGCTTTAGTAACACGGTTTCTCAATTCCTATTCGGGCAAGAGATCACTATGCGCTCGTACTATGGTCATAGATGTGCCCCTTTACATTGGGGCGCCGCTTGAAGAACCAGATGGAACGGTGTCTAAAGCCATTCTGTTCACAAATAAAAGTTGTCCTGCAAGCACAGCGTGCACCAACTTCCTGTTGTTTATTTTCGCCCATCTTCTCGTCGGAAAACAAGATATTGGTCCCAAACAAGGGTTCGATATTACCCCTTAAACGTGAGAGTGTTCGCCATGGAAAAACAAAACACCCTGCACACATCCATAAGGGCGTAGAAATGTTTTGGTGATATATGGAGACAGTTGTGCACTGCGCTGAAATCTATATATATATATATATTTTCACTTCTTCTGTATTTGTCTCCGATACCCGAGCTGAATGCTCGATGTCGCTATGCATTTTGTATTCGCGGCGCGTCTTGCCTTCTGCTGAACGGAGCGCATGAATAGGCCCTGTCGCGCCACACTGCGACATAATACGTGCATCTCCACGCAGAAGTTGCAAAATTTCACAATTTCAAGTTCCCGTTTTACTATGTAATAACACAATACCTTTGCTGCTTTGCTGAAATGGTCCCAGCACGATAGAGGCACCACGGTGCATCGCCCCCAGTACCTTTTACGCACGTTGTTTCCCTTTGCTATACAGTGGCTGTCAGCGACGAGTCTATAAATATGTCCCCGTGTGAGCCTAGTCTCTATTCTCATTTTGCAGTACGCGTACAATCGCGCGTGTCCCGAATCGCTGATGCGTCCCATTTCATTCACTGATGCGGATAGCAGGTATGTAGTAACACGAACTTCTGCGCGTCAACAAACTGGTTTCAAAATAAATAACTTAAAAAAGAAAAATAAATTAAGGCAAGCGCATCTTCAGTGTCATTGACCTTCGTGCCTTGCTTTCTTATATTTCTTATTTCTTATTTATTTTCTTATTTGTTTTAGGCAGGGTCTAACAGACTTTTTTTTTAATCGTCTGTGCATAGATAGCAGCGATCCGCTTTTCCAGGTCTAATTACGAAACTGGTGGACGTTACTAGCAGGACAACGCGCAATTTCCAAGGAGCTAATTAAAAATATTCACTGATTTATTCACATTATGGCATATGCTCCAAATGTGAAATGGAAGCCAAACAATAGTTAAATCATGTTTGATGAACAGTAATACTAAATCCATCATTATTTTCGAGAAATTCCGCCCTAAAATGTGCTGCGATAACGTGGTCATTCCAGCTAACAGTTTCCCAAAAGTGTGCGTCAACCTGCTCGGGGTGCTCTTGAATGTAACGCCAATGCATTTGTTTGTTTGTTTTTTTTTTGTGCAGATTTTGTAGGTGGATACCAGGCACGTGGCGCAGTCGTAGGATTTCCGCTAAGTAGACATCACCTCACTACAGTCTGGGTACAATTTCACAATTGGAACATGTGTCTTAAAGCGAATAACTAAAAAATCAATCAGTGAATATTTTTTTACTGGCCACCAGGAAATCGCTACTACTTGCCGCGCAAGTAACGAATGCCGGAAGTTTTTGCATTCCACCCCCATCTAAATACGGCCGCCGAGGCCTGGATTTGATCTCGCGCCCTCAGGCTTAGCAGCACAACGCCATACCAATTGCGCGACCTAGGCGGGCGCACAACGAAAAAAAAAACATAAAGAAAAGAAACGCGATAATGCATGACTATTTGGCTAATACAGTCTTGAAGTTACCGCCGAGCAAATATATACTGGTGCAAATTTTCGTTCTGGGACCGAAGACAACGTCGACGTAACCGCACACAGCGATGGGTGTCGCAGCCGGAAAAGTATATATAGGTCAGTGTATATGTTCGCAGTCCCCGCGTCTGCATCGACATGACGCACCTGCTGCTTTCATGGTGATTTACAGACACATGGGGAGTAAAACCGACCACACGTGCGCAACCTCTAAGGCACAGCAAAATATCACTGGAAACAAATGCCACGTGCTCTGCCCGATGACATGCATTTCCCACACGGAGAAAAGGACGCGTTATGTTATGACTTAAGGTAATATATAGCAATGATATAGGTACAAATGTGAGAGGTAGTATACGTCGCGGGTCCGTACTCCTCAGTGATCGTCTGATAGAGGCCGCGTTGTTGGGGCAAGGAGTGTAGTGAACTTACGACCTATTGTTTCATGAAACAATTACATTGTAACTTATTTTTCGCAATGTCGTCAAACCATATCTTTATCGTAGCTTAACGCACTTCTTCACTGCAATCGCAGTTAGAAGACTGCGACTGCAGTCTATAGAAGACTATAGAAGACTTTAGTGACCCATTGAGAAGTGACATTTAGGTTGGTTGCGGTGACGTTGTGAAGTCACAGTAAATAGTGACAAGGGTGTGAACAGCGAGTCCTGACTGCCACAAATTCTACACTACGCAGTGAAGGCTATAAACTGCGGCAATTTTTTTTCTAGCTCTAGCAAGCCCAAGAACCCGCGGCGGGCCTCCAAATTCAAGATGAGCCATCCGACGTCCCTAGAACACAGAAGCGACTCTTGACCGTCGTGCACACAGGTAGCTAGTGCGCCTTCACATTAAGCATACCGCTTGTCAGTAGTATGGGCACAGAATTTCGTGACGCATGAACTAGTCAACACTGCATCGATCTATTGTGGTGTGAAAGTTTAGCTTTGTGCGAGGATTACGCGATGCAGACCTCATTCAGCGAGATAAATAAAAGAGGATATCACCTAATAAATGAATGAACAAGGCCCCACACAAACTAATACATTCATTTTATTTCATCTTCCGGCGATAATACTTAAGAGGCGTCCATCACTAATGCCCTCTGGTAATTTTAGTTTGCCATCACGAACACACAAAATGAACAGCCTTGTGTCACAGCGATCACACGCTCTGCCTAAGTGATTTCACGCCTGTCTGCGAACAATTACTCTCCGCACCATTCACACGCACCCTTTGCTGCCGCGGCTACAGCAAGCCCCCTTGTCCTAGTTTCATGTTCCGCGTATTCCATCATGCTGGCGTGCCAACTTTTCCATTACTGCACCTTGCCGTGCATACGACGTTCATATGTTCAACACGAAGATCCATCTTCGTTTGGTCTCCTCTCCCCGTGAGTCAAAGGGGGCGACGGATGAAAGCTGATTGCACGCTGGCTTGTGAAGACCATTTCAAGTTTAGCACTTCTGAAAGACAGATTGCTATAGGAGCGCAGCTGCCGCGCCCATACAAGGGTTTCTAGCATTGTCAGAATATATGAAGAAACGGTGAATACTCACAGCACGCAGCTCACGAATGAAGGTCATCTTCTTCCTTTTCTATTCGCCGACGCTTCTTCTTCTTCTTACGCTCTCACATTACGACGCGTAGATTTGTCACTTGGATTAAATTTGCAGAAGTGCTTGCAATGTACATGCAAGTAAAATAGTGACGAAATAAAGATAATATTAGTGGATCAGTACTAAGAAAATAATATAGGGGATGAATAGAACAATATAGTGAACACATAGGGGTATGTAAGCAAATTCATTGCGCATTAGTGCGCAATGTAAACTTTCAGCAAGATGGGAAGCACATGCAGAAAGGAAGCTATCAACAGTGGTTGAATTTATGTCGCTGTAGCCAACGGTTCGGTGAAGGGAGCTTCACCTTCTATCTTCTGCCCTTAAACCTCTATCCTCTTGCAATCTTCTGTCTTGTAAGGAAGCATAAGGGAGAGGTGGTGTAGAGGTAGAGCATCCGCATCGCGTGCAAGAAGACCGTGGTTCGAATCCCGATGCCGTGCAATTTTCCACCGGATTAAAAAGATACACGTGTTGATAAAATTGCATAAACAGGCCTGGAGTGTGGCCTGACCGCGGTGACCAGAACCGGTGACGCACTCCTTCACCAGAGCAGGATTGGCCTCCCTGGTGCAGCACTTGGCCACAACCTCCTATATAAATACAACAGTCAAACCCCGGCCCTGAGTCCCCAGCAGCTGCGAAGTAACTGGCCGCGGCGGCGGTCAGACCTGCGACGCAGCAGAGGGTGCTAAGAATCCTTGGCTCCGGACAGGCCGCCATTGGAATCTGAACCTGGCAACGCTTAACGCTAGAACGTTATCTAGTGAGACGAGTCTAGCAGTGCTATTAGAGGGCAGTAAATGGCATATAATGGGGCGCAGTGAAGTTAGTAGGACAAAAGAAGCATATGCAGTGCTAAAAAGCAGGCACGTCCTGTGCTACCGGGGCTTAGCGGAGAGACGAGAACTAGGAGTCGGATTCCTGATTAATAAGGATAAAGCTGGTAACATACAGGAATTCTATAGCATTAACGAGAGGGTGGCTGGTCTTGTTGTGAAACTTAATAAGAGGTACAAATTGAAGGTCGTACAGGTCTACGCCCCTATATCCAGTCATGATGACCAGGAAGTCGAAAGCTTCTATGAAGACGCGGAATCGGCGATGGGTAAAGTCAAAACAAAATACACTATACTGATCGGCGACTTCAATGCCACAAGAAGCAGGCTGGAGACAAGTCAGTGGGGGAATATGGCATAGGCTCTAGGAATAGCAGGGGAGAGTTATTCGTTCAGTTTGCAGAATAGAATAATATGCGGATAATGAATACCGTCTTCCGCAAGCGGGATAGCCGAAAGTGGACGTGGAGGAGCCCGAATGGCGAGACTAGAAATGAAATGGACTTCATACTCTGCGCTAACCCTGGCCTCATCGAAGATGTGCGCGTGCTCGGCAAGGTGCGCTGCAGTGACCATAGGATGGTAAGAACTCGAATTAGCCTTGACTTGAGGAGGGAACGGAAGAAACTGGTACATAAGAAGCCGATCAATGAGTTAGCGGTAAGAGGGAAAATAGAGGAATTCCGGATGAAACTACAGAACAGGTATTCGGCTTTAACTCAGGAAGATGACCTTAATCTTATGGGCATCATTAAGGAGTGTTCAATAGAAGTCGGTGGTAACTCCGTTAGACAGGATACCAGTAAGCTATCGCAGGAGACGAAAGGTCTGATCAAGAAACGCCAATGTATGAGAGCCTCTAACCATACAGCTAGAATAGAACCGGCAAAAGTTTCTAAGTTAATAAAACAAGCGTAAGACAGCTGACATAAGGAAGTATAATATGGACAGAATTGAACATGCTCTCAGGAACGGAGGATGCCTAAAAGCAGTGAAGAAGAAACTAGGAATAGGCAAGAATCAGATGTATGCGTTAAGAGACAAAGCCGGCAATATCGTTACTAATATGGATGAGATAGTTCAAGTAGCTGAGGAGTTCTATAGAGATTTATACAGCACCAGTAGCACCCACGACGATAATGTGAGAGAGAATAGTCTAGAGGAATTTGAAATCCCACAAGTAACGCCGGAAGAAGTAAACAAAGCCTTGCGAGCTATGCAAAGGGGGAATGCAGCTGGGGAGGATCAGGTAACAGCAGATTTGCTGAAGGACGGTGGGCAGATTGCTCTAGAAAAACTGGCCACCTGTATGCGCAATGCCTCATGACTTCGAGCGTACCGGAATCTTGGAAGAACGCTAACATAATCCTAATCCATAAGAAAGGTGACGCCAAAGACTTAAAAAATTATAGACCGATCAGCTTAGTGTCCGTTGCCTACAAAGTATTTACTAAGATAATCGCAAACAGAATCAGGAACACCTTAGACTTCTGTCAACCAAAGGACGAGGCAGCATTCCGTAAAGGCTACTCAACAATAGACCAGATTCACAGTATCAATCAGGTGATAGAGAAATGTGCGCAATAAAACCAACCTTTATATATAGCTTTCATTGATTACGAGAAAGCGTTTGATTAAGTAAAAACCTCAGGAGTCATGGATGCATTACGGAATCAGGGTGTAGACGAGCCGTATGTAAAAATACTGAAAGATATCTATAGCGGCTCCACAGCCACCGTAGTCCTCAATAAAGAAAGCAACAAAATCCCAATAAACAAAGGCGTCAGACAGGGAAGTACGATCTCTTCAATGCTATTCACAGCGTGTTTACAGGAGGTATTCAGAGACCTGGATTGGAATGAATTGGGGATAAAAGTTAATGGAGAATACCTTAGTAACTTGAGATTCGCTGATGATACTGCCTTGCTTAGTAACTCAGGGGACCAATTGGAATGCATGCTCACTGACCTGGAGAGGCAAAGCAGAAGGGTGGGTCTAAAAATTAATCTGCAGAAAACTAAAGTAATGTTTAACAGTCTCGGAAAAGAACAGCAATTTACAATAGGTAGCGAGGCAGTGTAAGTGGTAAGGGAATATATCTACTTAGGACAGGTAGTGACCGCAGATCCGGATCATGAGACTGAAATAATCAGAAGAATAAGAATGGGCTGAGGTGCCTTTGGCAGGCATTCTCAGATCATGAACAGCAGGTTGCCATTATCCCTCAAGAGAAAAGTGTATAACAGCTGTGTCTTACCAGTACTCACGTACGGGGAAGAAACCTGGAGGCTTACGAAAAGGGTTCTACTTAAATTGAGGACGACGCAACGAGCTACAGAAAGAAGAATGATGGGTGTAACGTTAAGGGATAAGAAAAGAGCAGATTGGGTGAGGGAACAAACGCGAGTTGAAATCAAGAAAAAGAAATGGGCATGGGCAGTACATGTAATGAGGAGGGAAATAACCGATGGTCAGTAAGAGTTTCGGACTGGATTCCAAGGGAAGGGAAGCGTAGCAAGTGGCGGCAGAAAGTTAGGTGGGCAGATGAAATTAAGAAGTTTGCAGGGACAACATGGCCACAATTAGTACATGACCGGGGTAGTTGGAAAAGTGTGGGAGAGGCCTTTGCCCTGCAGTGGGCGTAACCAGCCTGCAGCTGCTGCTGCTGCTGCTGATGATGATGATGGAGAGAAATAAAAGCACTTTATTTTGATCAGGCGCGTGGAGGTGTAAAATTCCCGTGTTGAATGCAGCCTTCAGGTCTCCAGAGGCGCTGACAGCACTTTCGCCTTAGGTGAACAGTTTTCGCTGAGCTTCCAATTCCGAGCTAGTCAGCATGCACCGTCGCTCACTGCTCGTGCATTGCGTCTCGGATGAGGGCATCGTTAGGAACTTTTCGGCAGGCCCACGTGGTGTGGTATAGGATGACTCGCTCAATGCAGAAAAGAAAAAGGAGTTGATAATGAATGGTGTACATCGCGTGGTCGCTGCAACCAGATTTCACTGCCACTGGGCACTGCAACAGACGGCAGAATACCTCTATCCGCAGGCACTACACACTTACCACGAAATACTACAACTCTGCCGTCTTTCGATGAGAACGATGCCGCCACTACTCCCATTCCTTTCCAGAGCGGAAGCCACGGCCTGGAGAAAACTCCAGACCAACACCTACCCCTCAAATAAGGTTCCTCCATGCATTATACAGAGAAGAGGAAAGAGACATCGAGCCTATGCAGTCCTGTTTTTAATGGGACAGTATTATATTTCCCAGGACCTAAACAGAGATCCTGAGGATTTCATGACAGTGATCCCAACGTACTCTGACATACTAAATTACCATAGAGGGACGAGGATCAGATATCCCCCGCCCCACAATACATTCACTCAACAACAGGCAGTTTACTGGCGAAAGCTGCAGACAGGAACTTTCCCAAATTTACATATACTATGCAAAATGTTCCCAAGTTAATACAGGGACACATGCCCGTGCTGTGGTGCAATACCCACACTTTATCACATCACATGAAAGTGCAATACGAATAAGGAATTCCACAAAATAGAAAATCCGAGTGCGGAGCAGTGGGAGAGCGTGCTCTCCGGCGGCGACCCTAGCCTCCAACGGAAGCTGGTGGATCATGCCCGGCGAGCAGCCACGCTCAGTGGTGCCCTGGAATAGGGGCGCCAACCATGCAAGCCGGAGATCTTCATCAACCAATAGAAGATCAAGACATCCGGCCCGACCGCTGAACTACTCTTTCTAGAGTAATAAAGGTTACTTCCTCCTCCTCCTCCTCCCAGGAGGCAGCAAATTCGGCGTGATCAAGCGATGGTGCTAAAAAACATCATCGTCATCAGTGACGTCATCAGCGTCTTGTATCATGTCAGTAATAATACAAAAGACATTAAACGGCATAACAACGGTAAATATTAGTAATTATGTGTAATTAATGTGAAATAAAGTTAATCAAAGCGAATTAGGCTGAATTATAGTGACTTACAGCGACTATAGGTGACCTGAGGTGGAGTAAAGTGAATTAAGGTGAGGTAAAGTGAATGAAGTTGAAGTAAAGTGAACGAAGGAAACTAAAGTTGCTTAAGGTGGATAAAAATACATTACAGCGGATTAAGGTGCATTAAGCTTGGTACAAATTAAGCAAGGAGGATTAAGGTAGAGTTCTCAAGGACACGTGACAGTGTATGACGTCACGTATCATCGACGTTACCAAATGATTACAGAACTCATAATGCTTTTGCATTCAAATCACATATAGGTACTTAGGACACTGCCATTTTTTTATTCACGTTCATTCCGTCGTTCACTCTTTCGGTAGCTCACTCGTTCGCTCGCTCGCTTGCCCGCTCCCTCGCTCACTCACTCACTCACTCACTCACTCACTCACTCACTCACTCACTCACTCACTCACTCATTACAATAAATGATGATATATAAGCCCTCACCACCATTTCAACATTGGCCGTGCTGCGCTCAGGTCCGCCTGAAAGCCTCCTTTTTTAATTTTTCAATATGTTCACCATGGCCTCTCGGAAGCTCCTCAGCGTTAAAAAAGGAAGGAAGGAAAAAGTGGAGAAGGAAAGGCAGGGAGGTTAACCAGTTTAACTCAACCGGTTCCCTACCCTACACATGGGAGCGGGATGGGGGGAGGGATGAAAGATGGGGAAGGACGAGAGAGAGAGCACATAGCACAGCACACACATGGTCATTTAGAGTCCATCACTCTTACGTGGTACGTTATATCTCTCACAGCCGCTTGTCCAATTCCGTTTCTTTCAGAAACCGAAGTAGTCCCTTCGTCGCCTTCAGCTGTGACGTCTTCTGTCGGCGGCATATGAAAGTCGTTTCAAGTGACAATGGTCTAGTGTCAAGGTGTGCTAGAACGGGTGCCAGGGACTGTCGCTGAACAATACATTCAGGACAGGCGCACAGAATGTGTTCTAACATCCCCTCGAAAAGACAGGGATTGCAGAGAGCGTTGTCGGCCATTCCAATGCGAAACGAGTAAGATTTCGTGAAGGCCACCCCTAGCCATAAGCGATAAAGCAGGGTGGCCTCACTTCGGCGGAGTCCATTTGGCATACAGAGATGCATCAATGAGGGCAGGTCGTGTTGATGATTGCTGCGGTTGGACTGGCTGTTTGGTGTGCACCATAGAGAGAGCGTGATCTCCTGTGCAAGCACTCGAAGTCTGCTAGCTGCGTCGGACCGTGAAAGTGGTATGGCCTCTTCCTGTGTGTCTTCAAGAGCTGTCCAAGCGGCATTATCGGCGTCTTCCTTTCCTATGACGCCGCAGTGACTTGGCAGCCGCTGAAACGTCACGTGGTGTCCTTTCTCCTGTGATGTATGGAGTAGGCATCCCATATCGAATACGAGCTGTTCGAATAGCCCGCGACGCAGAGCTGATAGCACAAATTGTAGGGCTGCCTTTGAGTCACTGAATATTGACCATTGTCGAGGTGGTTCCCGATTGACGAAACAAAATGCAGCGCGAAGAGCAACTAGTTCCGCAGATGTCGAAGTCGTTGAGTAGTCAGTCCTAAAGCTGATGGTAATAGCTCTTGCTGGGACAACCACAGCACCGGACGAGCACTGGCTGTTTGTGGAATCATCAGTATAAATATGCACACTGTCCGCGTACCTCTCGTGCAGAAGAAGCAGAGACAGCTGTTTCAGCACAGGTGACGACAGCTCAGACCTTTTCCCGATTCCTGGCACACTGAGACGGACTGTGAGGCTGATAAGACATCAAGGGTGTAGCGATGGTTTAGATGCAGCGGTGAAGCCCGAAGGAAGTTTGTCGTTGTACTTGACGATAGATCTAGAGAATGATCCTTGGTGTCTGTCTAAAGGTAGTGTTGCAAGGTGGTAATAGGGGGCACGTGCAAAATGTCTGATGCGCGTTCTCAGAGCTTCCACTGTAATGTGACTTTGCATTGGATGGTCCCGAGCAATCGCAATAGTTGCCTCTGTTGACCAAGGCAAACTCTGAGTGCTTGAGCTTGTGCTGCCTGCAGAACGCGAATATTTGTCTTGCAGGTGTTGTTCAGCACAGGTATACTATATCTTAAAAAAAAACAAGGAATAGAGCTCTGTAGAGTTTCAGCATTGCGTCTACGGACATCCCCCATGTCTTTCCTGTCAAGTATTTAAACAATTGGGAAGTTGCGGTCAGGCGCCGTTTCATGTAGGCCACGTGCGGGCTCCTACAGAGGTCTCGGTCAATAATTACGTCAAGAAATCTGTGGGTTCTGACATAGGAAATGGTCCGCCCATTGATTGAGATGACATATGGCGTCATTGGTTTGCAAATAAATGCCACTAGTGCGCATTTTTTCTGGTGATATGCTGAGACCTTGTTTACACAGGTAGCTCGCTGTCAAAGTTGCCACTCTTTGAAGCCGCGCACGTATCTGAGGACATGTGACTGCCGAAGTGCAGACACAGACGTCGTCTGCGTATATTGAAATTTTGATGGTAGTTGGCAAGTATTCAGCAAGTCCAACAAGAGCGAGGTTGAATAGCGTCGGGCTGAGAGCGCCGCCTTGAGGAACGCCCCAGCTAGTATAGCGTCGCGTAGTTGAGCCATCGTCAGTTAACACATAGAATTATCTTCCAAATAGGTAACTTGCAATCCACGAAAAGACTCGACCACCTACGCCAACCGTCGCAAGAGCATCGAGAATGGCCTCATACAATACGTTATCGTATGCGCCTTTCACATCTAAGAATAAAGCTGCAGACAAACGCTTACGGGACTTTTCGTGCTGGACATATGAAAAGAGATCCACTACATTGTCGATGGAACAGCGGTCATGTCGGAAACCAGCCATGGAATTCGGATAAATCTTGTACTGTTCAAGGTACCATTCCAGGCGGCCAAGGATCATCCGTTCCATTATCTTTCCTACACAGCTGGCCAGTGCTATTGGGCGGTAAGAGGCGAGCTCTAGTGGAGATTTGCCCTGTTTGCCCTGCTTCAAGAGTGGCACTAGGCGGCTTACTTTCCATTCGTAAGGAACATTTCTCGCCTGTCATGAGGAGTTCTAAAGACCCAACAAGTCTATCTGTGCGGATTCTCCGAGATAGCACAAGGCTCGGCATGATATACCATCTGGACCCGGAGATGAAGAGCGCCTGCAGAGAGCTAGTGCCGCCTCGAGCTCCTCCATTGTAAAAGGAAGGTCCATGCGGCAATCAGAGGAATGGGGGACGTCGCCTCAGGCTTGAGGATCTGGACGAGTCGCTTGGTCTGCGATCCGCGCACCAAAGTGTCGATGTCTTACCGCCCTTAGAAAAGCGCGAGCGCCTTGAATGGAAAACGCTGTTCCGGAAAGCAACGCAGACCTTGCACCGTTTTCCAAATGTGAGACAGTGGCTTGCAACGGTCTAGTGTCTGGCAAAACGTTGTCCAACGTTTTAAGGCTAACCTATCCATACGACGCTGAATCTTCTTTTGGATCCTCCTGGCTGCCCTAAGGCCAGGGATTGATTTTGTACGCCGATATCGACGTTCCGCCCGGCGACGAAGTGCTCGAAGTCGCTCTAACTCCATGTCGAAGTCGTTTCGCGTAGAAGAGATCGTCATCGAGCGAGTGGCGTTTTGCATCGTATCTTTGTTTGCTCTAACCCAGAGGGTAGGCTCTCGCAGCAGGCATCTTTCGTTTCAGATTTGAAGTTGGCCCATTGAATCGTCCGAATGGTATTCCGTGGACCAGATCTAGACGACAAGCCTTTGATGTTTAGAAAGGTGGGAATGTGATCACTCCCATGTGTCGAGGCAGCTGCCGTATGTCACGCCTCGAAGAAAGGTGGGGCTACCATCGTTCAGGAGAGTAAGGCCATAGTTATAGGCGGTGCTTGCTAATCTTCGTCCTCTTGCATTTGTCCTTGTACTTCCCCATGCTGGATGGTTTGCATTGAAATCTCCTATGATTACCCATGGGGCGGGACAAGCACTCAAGATATCCGCTAATCTTTTAGTATCAAAATTGCTTGAAGGCGATATATACACGCCTATGAGAGTAAACAAGAGTTTGTTCTTTTTAACTGTGATGCATATATATTGATTATCGTCGTGGGGCGCAATTCGTTGCAAAACATAAGTAAGTTCACGATGAACAAAAACGATAATTTTTCTGCATGCACCATTTGTTGAAAAGGTGATAACTTCGTACCCTGACAATCTGATTGGTTTCGACAAGTTGGACTCACAAATGACGATGAGTGGAAACACATTGGTGTACACAAACTGACTAAAATCTGAAACACGCGATTTTAGCCCTCTGGCGTTCCATTGGATGACGGACGCTGCCTTCTTTTCGGAAGGATGGGATATGGGTAGCAATCTTTCTTGTTGAGGGATTCAAGTACTGGGCTTAAGACGTCCAGCATGCATCGAGTGGAGCAGACGACGACACGTCGTGTGTCACTTGCTGGGCTAAAGTGAGACCCAGCGTTTATTCAGCACTGGTTTTATACACGTTGTGAATAGGCGGGTAACGCCCTTATCACATGGGGGCGTATCGTGCCATGAACACAGAGCGCTGCATGCTGAGCAGATTAGATACAGATTACGATACATCCCCCTTCGTAACGAAAAAAAAAAAAAAAAACTTAGGACAAGGAGCGCTTTTAGCTCGGGAGAACAAAAAGAAAGTTAAAGAATCACTGCACATCCAAAACTACAGCAAAGATCAGAGCACTGAATACAGTCACGGCACTTGTTGAAAGTTCGCGTCATACATTAAGCGCCGAGGTGGTCTGCGTTGTCTTGTAGTCCTTGGAGCAGCTGCTTGTTGCGGAACTGTCGGCACAATGCTCGCTGTGCTGTTTGGGTTTTGCGCCGCCTCTGGGTCGTGTTGTGTGCTGGCAGGGGCAGCGTATTCTTGAAAAACACCTTCGTCGTCGTGAGGAGGACCGCTAAGGCGAAAAGATTCTCTGGTTGGCAGCAGATGCTCGCGGTTGCGTCGCAAGAGTTGCCCGTCTTCAGTCATGACAACGTATGACCTTGGTTGACCAGACGACTGAAGAACCCGAGCCTTTCTTCTCCATGATGAGCTGTCTTTTATTCTGACCGTTTCGCCGTTGTTGAGCGGTGCGAGTGGCCCTCTTGAGTAGTCTGTTTGCTGGCGTTTGTCAACCCGCCGGCTTTGTCCGACCTGAACGGTTGGTAGAGTTGTTCGCAGCGAGCGTCCCTGTAATATTTCGGCTGGTGACCAGCCGCATTCCAGTGGAGTTGACCTGTAAGCGAGAAGACCAAGCCAAAAGTCTTGTTTAGCTTCAGTTGTTTTCTTCAAGATTCTCTTGACTACTTGTACCCCCTTTTCGGCGAGTCCGTTGGAGCGGGGAAAATACGGGCTTGAGGTCACGTGTTTGAAATCGTACACTTTTGAGAACATGGCAAATTCTCTACTGGAAAACTGAGGCCCGTTATCAGTGCATACCTCTACAGGTATGCCATATCTGGAAAATATGGCACTTGCTGCATCTACAGTAGTTTTTGCTGAAGTGTCTACGAGCTGTTGGACTTCGGGAAAATTCGATAGGGCATCATAAACACACAAGTAGGACCGACCTGCGTGGCTAAAAATGTCCATGCCGACGCGGTACCATGGTTGGTCTGGAACCGGACGCATAATCAAAGGCTCTTGCGGCAACTTGTAAGCGTACGTTTTACATACAGAACATGCCTGTGCAAACGTCTCGATATCAGTGTTCATTCCTGGCCAGAACACCAGGCGCCGTGCCCTTTCTTTGCACTTGTTAATTCCCATGTGGCCTTGATGAGTTCTGGCCAACATATCGCGCCTCATACTGGCCGGAATGACAATCTTACAGCCTTTCAAGAGAACCCCTTTTACTTCCGATAGCTCAGCGGCAAAAGGCTTGAACGGTCCTTCAATTGGTTGCCCGTTCTCCAGGTGCTTTAGCACAGCGGCGAGCTGCGTGTCCTTTCGTGTCTCGGAAGCCAGTTCCTTCCACATGGTTTCGCTGACAAGAGAATCAACCACACTTACTGCGTGCACTTCGACGTCGTCGTTGTTGTTGTCTGCGTTATCTGCTGCGCCCTTAACGGAAGCCCTGGACAGCATGTCCGCCAGTAGGAGCTGTTTTCCTGGAACATAATGCATTAAAATGTCATAGCGTAGCAGACGCAAAAAAAATCGCTGCAGTCTTGGCGGCATGTCACCGATCGCCTTCTGTGATATGGAGATCAACGGACGATGGTCAGTCTCAACGACAACCTTCCGCCCATACATGAAATGGTGAAATTTCTCGCAGCCGAAAACTATGGCCATTGCTTCCTTTTCAATTTGTGAATAGCGTTGCTGCGTATCAGTAAGCACTCTGGAGGCGTACGCAACCGGTTTCCATGCACCGTTGTGATACTGCAGCAAGGCAGCACCGATTCCGTTTTGTGACGCATCGCATGATAACCTGGTTTCTTTTTCAGGGTCAAAAACTGATAGCAAGGGCTGCTTGCTAAGGCTGTCGCACAGCGCTCTCCACTCTTTTTCGTGATTTGCCGACCATTCGAAAACAGTGTCTTTTTTTAGCAAGCTTCTGAGAAGCGTTGTCCTTTCTGCTAGTGTTGGCAAAAACTTTCCAAAATAGTTCACGACACCCAGCATGCGTTGAACTGCTAGTTTATCACTAGGGGGTGCCATCTGCAACATGCACTCAACATGGGATGCATTTGGACGGATTCCTTCTTCGTTTATTACGTCGCCCAGGAATTCAATTTGTTGAACGCCAAACTCGCACTTTGCTGGATTGAACGTAAGGCCCGCACGTTCTGCCGCTTCTAGCGCTGATCTTAGACGTTGGTCGTGCTCTTGTTGGGAATTGCCCCACACGAGTATGTCATCGACATACACTCTAACGCCAGGAAGCGCGTCAAAAATTTCACTTAGGGTTTGCTGAAATACTTCGGACGCTGATGATATTCCGAAAGGCAGTCGCAAAAATCGATAGCGGCCGAAGGGTGTCGCAAAAGTGCATATCCTAGACGTCTCGTCATCTAAGGGAATTTGGTGAAACCCTGCGTTTGCATCTAGGCGAGTGAATACTCTTGCGCCGGCCAGCTCGGCCTCTATGTCTTTCCGCCACAGGATCGCTGGTCTTCACGCGTCGTGCAGGAAGTGCATTGCCATGCTATCCCACTTCTGACACCATGCATCGAGTGGAGCAGACGACGACACGTCGTGTGTCACTTGCTGGGCTAAAGTGAGACCCAGCGTTTATTCAGCACTGGTTTTATACACGTTGTGAATAGGCGGGTAACGCCCTTATCACATGGGGGCGTATCGTGCCATGAACACAGAGCGCTGCATGCTGAGCAGATTAGATACAGATTACGATACACAGCACTTTAAGTGCACTTCGAACAGACGTTGTTCCCATGTCCACTAAGATCACTCGGATGGCTTCCATGAGGGAAAGTAGCACCGAGATGACTTGACGATCTGTTTTAGGAGAATCACCCATGGCCGGAGAAGGCTCCGGTGGGGCAGCGACCTTCTGAGATTCCTTAGCAAGGGTGCGGCTCGGTAGCGTAGGTCATTCCTCTAACGAAAGAGTCTTATCTGCTTCCTACGTGGAAGTGGTAGACCCTTTCGCGGCGCGACTAAGTGGTGCCGCAGTGAAGTGGGTACTATCACTTCACGCATGCAGCTTCTTTGAGGACGTACGATGGTGCCGACGTCGACGCCGACGCCGGACTACTTCGGCTGCCTCCCTGTGGGCCGAATTTTCTCTGGCCATTTGCTTGAGAACCGCGCGCTCCTTCTTGATGCGGGGACAGTCTTTCGACGAGGCCGCGTAGGGGCCGTTACAGTTGGCGCACCTCAGAACCGTGGCTCCGCAGGTCTCTTCTGCATGAGGTTCAGTGCAACGGGGACACAGTAGCAAGTTGGTACACATGCCATTAACGTGTCCTAGCCTGAAACACTGAAGGCATTGAAGCGGCTTCTGGATGAATGGTCGAACCGGATGTCGGAAATGTCCGACATTAACGTGGCATGGTATACAATCCCCCTTGAAAATTACTTTTACGCAGCGCGTATTCCCAAGGCGGCGCACTTGCGTAATGATCGTGCCCTCGTTTGCCGGTTTGATGAGACTAGGTAGGTCCTCATTGGGAACGGCAATGTCAGTGTCGTAAATTACACCGGCTATGGATGTATCGTCGATCGGAATAAAGGGGCGCATTTTGAATCCGCCTAGCTCCATGATTTCTTGAAGTTTTCCTAGCGCACTAGCGTTGTGCGCGTATATGGCGAGTATATTCTTGCGTGGAATTTATTCTGATGTCTTTAATTTGGTCCGGCACCGCACATTCCAGAAAAATGGATAGGGCTTGCCTGTTCAGCAATCGTAGGTTGCTTGAGGGTTCTTGCGGCATAAAGATGATGACGTGTGGCCAGCACACAGGACTTGACTTCACAGTCGTTGCACTCGCAGGAGTTGACGGGGCTGTGTTGAGGATCTTTCTCTTCGCCCTCCTACTCCGGACGGGTATGAAGGTGTCGTCGGATGAGTCGCCTTCCGACATAGAGTACAGCTCGGTGTCCTCGGTGTCACTGGGGAGCCAACCCGATTCCTTGCGTTTGACGGCCGTGATGACTTCTGGTCAGGTGGGCCTCTGGCATGTTCCGCGTCTATGGCCGCAAGACGGGGAGGCGAGGCACCTCGAAAGGCGAAGATTTCACCAAATATTCACAGAGCACAGAAACAAGTGATGATGATGATGATGATGTCCTTGATGAGAAACAAGTGTTCTGTCAGAAAGACACTTCATCGTCCTTCCTCCTCCGCGTTAAGGATTGTAACAACCGCGAAGGGGTTGTCGGCATCAAAGTGTACCCTTCACTTCAAAACCGTGGGAAGCAACCCAGCGGCTGAAGTTGGTAGTCGCGGTTCATGCCACTCTTGCGAATTTCTGTTAATCGAACTAAGACATATATGCATAAAAAAAGAAAAAAGAAACGGAAAAAGAACCAGCAGGCAGCATCTGTAAAAACGCACAATAAGCAACAACTTCATAAAAACGCGTGAAATGATTCCCGAGTCTGTAAATTGGTTTATATATTTGTTTAACTCGTCTCGCTCCAAAACAGACGCGCAGTGGTTTGTACGTGTCAAATATAGCCTCGTAAGCGCTCCGCAGTGGAGCTTTGTATGCAATGGGCTTTTTGGTGTGCATTACAAGCCGCGATTGGAATATGAACCTGGCAACGTTTAACGCTAGAACGTTATCTAGTGAGGCGAGTCTAGCAGTCCTATTGGAGGAATTAGAGGGCAGTAAATGGGATATAATAGGGCTCAGTGAAGTTAGGAGGCCAAAAGACGCATATACAGTGCTAAAAAGCGGGCACCTCCTGTGCTACCGGGGCGTAGCAGAGAGACGAGAACTAGGAGTCGGATTCCTGATTAATAAGAACATAGCTGGTAACATACAGGAATTCTATAGCATTAACAAGAGGGTGGCATGTCTTGTTGTGAAACTTAATAAGAGGTACAAAATGAAGGTTGTACAGGTCTACGCTCCTACATCTAGTCATGATGACCAGGAAGTCGAAAGCTTCTATGAAGACGTGGAATCGGCGATGGGTAAAGTCAAAACAAAATACAGTATACTTATGGGCGATTTCAATGCCAGGGTAGGCAAGAAGCAGGCCGGAGACAAGTCAGTGGGGGAATATGGCATAGGCTCTAGGAATAGCAGAGGAGAGTAATTAGTAGAGTTTGCAGAACAGAATAATATGCGGATAATGAATACCTTTTTCCGCAAGCGGGTTAGCCGAAAGTGGACTTGGAGGAACCCGAATGGTGAGACTAGAAATGAAATCGACTTCATACTCTGCGCGAACCCTGGCATCATACAAGATGTAGACGTGCTCGGCAAGGTGCGCTGCAGTGACCATAGGATGGTAAGAACTCGAATTAGCCTTGACTTGAGGAGGGAACGGAAGAGACTGGTACATAAGAAGCCAATCAATGAGTTAGCGGTAAGAGGGAAACTAGAGGAATTCCGGATCAAGCTACAGAACAGGTATTCGGCTTTAACCCAGGAAGAGGACCATAGTGTTGAAGCAATGAACGACAATCTTATGGGCATCATTAAGGAGTGCGCAATAGAAGTCGGTGGTAACGCCGTTAAACAGGAAACCAGTAAGCTATCGCAGGAGACGAAAGATCTGATCAAGAAACGCCAATGTATGAAAGCCTCTAACCCTAGAGCTAGAATAGAGCTGGCAGAACTTTCTAAGTTAATCAACAAGCGTAAGACAGCGGACATAAGGACCTATAATATGGATAGAATTGAACAGGCTCTCAGGAACGGAGGAAACCTAAAAGCAGTGAAGAAGAAACTAGGAATAGGCAAGAATCAGATGTGTGCGTTAAGAGACAAAGCCGGCAATATCGTTACTAATATGGATGAGATAGTTCAAGTGGCTGAAGAGTTTTATAGAGATTTATACAGTACCAGTAACACCCATGACGATAAGGTGATAGAGAATAGGCTAGATGAACTTGAAATCCCACAAGTAACACCGGAAGAGGTAAAGAACGCCTTGGGAGCTATGCAAAGGGGGAAGGCAGCTGGGGAGGATCAGGTAACAGCAGATTTGTTGAAGGATGGTGGGAACACTGTCCTAGAAAGACTGGCCGCCCTATATACACAATGCCTCATGACTCAAACGTACCGGAATCTTGGAAGAACGCTAACATAATCCTAATCCATAAGAAAGGGGACGCCAAAGACTTGAAAAATTATAGACCGATCAGCTTACTGTCCGTTGCCTACAAAGTATTTACTAAGGTAATCGCAAATAGAATCAGGAATACCTTAGACTTCTTTCAACCAAAGGACCAGGCAGGATTGCGTAAAGGCTACTCAACAATAGACCATATTCACACTATCAATCAGGTGATAGAGAAATGTGCGGAATATAACCAACCCTTATATATAGCCTTCATTGATTACGAAAAAGCATTTGATTCAGTCGAAACCTCAGCAGTCATGAAGGCACTACGGAATCAGGGTGTAGATGAGCCATATGTAAAGATACTGGAAGATATCTATAGCGGTTCCACAGCCACCGTAATCCTCCACAAAGAAAGCAACAAAATCCCATTAAAGAAAGGCGTCAGACAGGGAGATACGATATCTGCAATGCTATTCACAGCATCTTTACAGGAGGTATTCAGAGACCTGGAGTGGGAAGAATTGGGGATAAAAGTTGATGGAGAATACCTTAGCAACTTGCGTTTCGCTGATGATATTGCCTTGCTTAGTAACTCAGGAGACCAATTGCAATGCATGCTCACTGACCTGGAGAGGCAAAGCAGAAGGGTGAGTCTGAAAATTAATCTACAGAAAACTAAAGTAATGTTTAACAGTCTCGGAAGAGAACAGCAGTTTACGATAGGTAGCGAGGCACTGGAAGTGGTAAGGGAATACATCTACTTAGGGCAGGTAGTGACCACGGACCCGGATCATGAGACTGAAATAACCAGAAGAATAAGAATGGGCTGGGGTGCGTTTGGCAGGCATTCTCAAATCATGAACAGCAGGTTGCCGCTATCCCTCAAGAGGAAAGTGTATAACAGCTGTGTCTTACCAGTACTCACGTACGGGGCAGAAACCTGGAGGCTTACGAAAAGGGTTCTGCTGAAATTGAGGACGACGCAACGAGCTATGGAAAGAAGAATGATAGGTGTAACGTTAAGGGATAAGAAAAGAGCAGATTGGGTGAGGGAACAAACGCGGGTAAATGACATCTTAGTTGAAATCAAGAAAAAGAAATGGGCATGGGCCGGACATGTAATGAGGAGGGAAGATAACCGATGGTCATTAAGGGTTACGGACTGGATTCCAAGGGAAGGGAAGCGTAGTAGGGGGCGGCAGAAAGTTAGGTGGGCGGATGACATTAAGACGTTTGCAGGGACAACATGGCCACAATTAGTACATGACCGGGGTAGCTGGAGAAGTATGGGAGAGGCCTTTGCCCTGCAGTGGGCGTAATTAGGATGATGATGATGATGATGATGATGATTAATCCAACGGGCAGCTTTTTGAGTACCAAGGTCAAGACGCGACTACTGCAATCGGGCTCATTCATGCCGATGTTTCTCGCGCTTGGAATAACCGAACTAAGGATGGAGTGCACTGCACAACACGTCGAGTATTCGCATGTCAGCCTTCCCCTCGCGCACGCTAGCGCACATTTGTTCAGTATTCGCGTTGTTTGGTCTGAGCTTATCGCTCTCCAGTATGTGAAAGCGGCGATGACCTTTAGCATTGGAACCCGAACCACGATACCAGAATATGCTTGAATCACTTTGTCAACGGAGAAAAAAGCACTTCACTGCCAATTCACCAAAACCTGTACAACTGTGATGTGCAAGGCACACTCCAAGTAATGAAGCTACAAATGACAGTTGAAAAACATCTACGGCCGTATTTGCTGACTTGAGTGGCATAAAATACTGATTTGTAAACTTAAATTAAGTTAGACGTCCTAGGCATGCTTGCTTTATTGTGACAAACATTTCGCGACCTGCGGTGGTAGTTTAGTGGCTATGGTGTTAGGTTGCTAAGCACGAGATCACGTGATCGAATCCCGGCCAAGACTGCTGCATTTCGAGGGGGGCGAAATGCGAAAACACCCGTGTACTAAGATTTAGGTCCACGTTAAAGAACCCCAGGTGGTCCAAATTATTCCGGAGTCCCCCACTGCAACGTGCCTCATAATCAGATCGTGGTTCTGGCATGGAAAACGTCATAATTTAATTTACGCGCTTCGCTGCAATGTCCGCGCTGTTTACTTCTTTGACACGCTATACATGGTCGTAATCGTAAATATGGCGTCCTTTCTCAAGCGTCGGTGGTCCAAAATGGGCCTCGATGTATTCGATTCCCTTAAAACCATAATTTAGAATTGCTGATGCATTTCAAACGAGCGCCACAAGAGCACGCCTCCGTAGCAGTGGCCCGCTCGGTGTTTCGCGCAACTGACACGGTGGAGCTGACGGCTGAGCCGATCGCCGCGCCGCTTGACCGTTGAAGGTAGCCAATAATGCCTCCGCAGAGAAGCGGGAGTCGACTCACCATCTCACAGCACGTTTCCATCGAACGAATAATTGATCGCTGCATCGACAGAAAGAGGTTTGCTAAAGAGTACTGTCACATTTGCGTTTCTTTCTTTATTTTACTCTAGAGCTTTAGATAAAGTTCACTGCTTTCGATACCATGTTTCCCGCCGGGGCAGCAAGCAACGTCGGAAGCAAATTATTGCCAGGACATCGCTCCGCATTGTGCAAACTTCATGTTTCACTACGAGCTAGCTGATCGCGCTCGCTTTAGTGCCAACGGCAAAGCGATCTACGGCGGTGTGCTCTACGTCCCTTTTTTTTTTTTTTTTTTTTGCCAAGCAATACATTTTTTGCCTCTTTCCTTTCCTCGGTTGCGCGTGACTTCGAAGGAAAGTGATTCTTCCCTGCCTCTTCTACTGTTGGGAAATCTCTCTAGCGGGTAGGGTCCTTTCTCCCTTTCTAGCCCCTTTCTCTTTATTTGGCTATGATTGTGGGAAAATATCGGGCACAGGATTTCACGCCGGGAATTTTAGTTTGACTTTCACTACTGTGCTTTATGTTGCAGTGCTCGTTTGTTTGCTTTTCACGCCGATTTGATGATTGAGTTTATTAACCGATAGATGGATACCGACGCATTGTTGGCTGCCGGACGGCAGGATTGATTTCTGCTTCTCTTGTTGATTGCCGCATAGTCACTGTCTATACGTATCAAGGATGGACGAAAGCGCCACATCTAAGCGGCAGGTTTTTATGGACCGTCGGCAAACTTACAGCACTCACGGGAAATTACTGTTGTACCACTGCGGAGGTGGTCGATTACACGACGCCATTTCAGGACTAACAAAATTGATATTCCGAGAAATCGTAAAAAGTTATGTCCAGTAACCCAAGTTGTTTTGCAATGACAGCAGCTCCTGCTTCTTGCTAGAGGGGCCTGGTGTGGCGCAACAGTGTGGTAAGTATGAAAAACAAAAATAACTTTGAAGAATCTTTGTTTGGTCGGCTAGGTGGGGTGAACCGCGGATGGGCGTGAGCACAGTGAATTCCGACGACTTCGTCGATTCACGTTTATGATGAAGCAATGTGCGCGCAATGCCTTGAACTCAGACTGAAATGTAAAGGATTGTTAAAAATGTCATAAGAACTTCGAGAAAGCGCCATATACTTTAGTTTTGAATATAGTTTTGATTCGAGTATGAAAACAGCAGCAGCTACATTACGAGTTGTTGGCGATGCATTGGCAAGTGGAGAGGAAAAAAAATACGTTTGCTTCCATCACTTCACAAGAAATAAACTTATTTTTCAGACTATTATCCGAGGCTGACGCACATTTAAATGAATTGCGAAGAAAAAAAAAACTACAGATGTATTTGTACGTTCATGATGAAGCAATGTGCGCTCAATGCCTTGAACTCAGACTGAAATGTAAAGGCTTGTTAAAAATGTCATAAGAACTTCGAGAAAGCGCCATATACTTTAGTTTTGTTTGTTCTTTTTTTTTTGCGAGTTGCTTTCCGTGGTGAAGGAGTTGTCTCTCCGCTATACTTAGGAAACTTAATCTGCGCTAACGTTGTCAACCTTTCTGCCAAAAAGTTCAGTTCAGTGCTACCATTACCCTATTAACTGATTTGTTGTTCTTACAGATTCTTCAAATTGTAATGCTCTATACGTAGGCTAACGCGTTTCCTCGCGCCATTTTTCTGGCCACAAATATCACATTAGATATTCGTCCGCTAAGCTTATAATTAAACATATGGCTAAGTTGTTTCAGCTGCTAGAGAAATACAAACTTGAGAAATACTACCGAAAACGTAGACTGTGTGCTAATCGGATTATATAATTGCCTTTCTTTATGCATTGTGAACCCCATATTCCTGTGCGGTCGCTATCAAAACAGCAGGCCTCCTTTTCTGTGGTTAAACATTCATATGCAAGGAATAATAGGGGTTATCGTAAGTACAGGCAGGCATTTTTCGCAATTAAGCAAGCAGGATTAAATGTAGTGCAAATGGCGTGCTTCCGAGTAGCGCAACAAAAGTGCTGGCAAAAATGTCTTAATCAGTAAAGCTGGTATTTCAGCGCTCTTCGGCAATAATCTCATTAAGGACGACAGTAAATAACGAAACTCTGGTTATGGTTCAACATTTTTTTACGCGAAATGCTGAATATACTTGGCCCTACAGTTTGTTTGTGTGTGGTTTGTATTCCGCGATGCATGGCATAAATCCTCACCATCTTGATCACTTATTGTACTTGTGGCCTTCAGTAACATTATAGGGCTCTAGGGAGAAACTTCTTAAGCCATATTATGGAAAATGGTGTCTATTTGAAGCGAAGCTTTCTTCTTTGTTATGCGTATAGAGTACTTAAATGCATATACATATGCGTCATACATCTCTGTGCATTCGACTCTCTTCCCCATTATAACCTTGACAAGCATCATACACCCCCTTAAACCTTATAACATCGCGGCGTCGACGTCTTATAATTCCAGTTCGAGGTTTGCTTTTCGCTTTTCGCGATAACTTAGAATGTTGTAGGACATAAAAATAAACATAGCATGAAGTTGAAAGTTGCATATCAAGAACATAAGCAATTGGGCGCTTGGCATATAGTTTTATATCATTTATTTACCCGCTTCTGTAAAGCTTTGCTTCACATAGATTCCCGCGTGTGTATGGGATCTGCAGAATTTTTTCTTTTTATGGTTGTATTCTCTGAGTCAAGGTGCGAAGGTCCCGAGAGTTGAGTGAGTTAAGCTGCCGCAACTTCAGTGCATAAAGCAAGCAGAGTTTTTTTGTTTACAGCTCAGTGTCTGTGCCAAGTAAATCTGCGTACACGGCTGCGAGAAAAAACGCGCTACTGCTCCTGAGCAAATGGGAAAATAATGTGAAAACCGAGTATTCAGAATTTCAACGCGACTACTCCAACTGATTTCAAAAATTGAATTCTTTTGAAATATTAAATACCTATAGACGTGCTATGAACGTGATTTCATTTTAATAATATGTAGTGCACATCTTTTTATGGATGGTTTAACAAGCTTTAGACTCAACGACAGCGCAGCCTCATCTGCGGCCTCCTGTTCTCAAACAGCGCGTCACGGCTGCAAAATTATGACGCGTGTGCTACCTTCCCTTTCTGAAGTAAGCTAAGTACGAGTTCATGTGATTTTCTGATGACAGTAGTGTACTACATTTTATGTACATATCGCAGACGGTGTATGAAAAAAACGCGAAGCCGTGCATCAGACAGTTATGTTAAACTTCGAGTTTTGCTGTGGTAAGTGCATAGCACGGAAGGATGACTCCTGGATTTCCATGTTTAAAGTGGAGAATAAGCAAGTGAACATATTACAAACTGCACTACCTAAGCCTCACAGCCTCAGCGGCTGTAATAAGAAAGAATGTGCCACTTCTACAGTGTTTGTGCCACGCAGCTAAGCGTTGCATTTGTCCCGCTCGTCGCCAATCATGTCTGTTTCCTGTTCATCCCTCAAAAACTATATTCCTCACCTGCTTATACTTACCTTTATTGAGGGTAAATAAGTGCAGTACTACCCTTGCCCCGACGTATCCACTGTGCACGACGCAGTTGTAAATCAACCACTAGCTTAAATAAATAATGCAAGCGATAGTGCCAACTGTTCGCTTTCACTAATATATACGGAGGCTGGCATTTGCGCACATTTTCATGAGTTTGGTAAAATATAAATAGTAAATCACTTGGCCATTATTTCATCACTAGCTTTATAACGACATTTCTTCCATCACGGCACATAACATTTTTCCATAAAATTGAATTGAGTGGTGACTGTGTTGCGCCAGCACCGAACCTGCAAACACGAAGTCGCGTCAGGCCGGCGGGACGGGCAGTAATGTTATTTTAAATTAGCTTAAATTAGTTTAGCCGGCTGCCGAAGTAGTAGAAAGTTTATTAAGAAACAAACCGAGAGGTCTGTCAGATACGTTAGGCTCTGGCCTGCAGTTGTACATAGGAAAAAAGAGATATGTTTGTCATTAAGAAAAGGGAAAGCTGCGGTTAACTTACAAGGTACGAAGGAGAAAAATGAGGATTGACAGTGAAAGAGAACATAATGATGCTGCTCGCATTGTCCTGAAACTAAGGTTCTCCACGCCGTTGTTTAGATCCTAAATATGTAGACAATCTTTTCGATGTATGCTAACGCTGCCAGCGCCTGCAAAATACAGAAGCTGCACCAAATCTTTTAACATTTCCAGTGGCAGCTATAGCTCAATTCTCACTCTTCATCTAAATTAATCGATGAAGCGACCATTACGTCTGCAAGAAATGAAAATGCTTAAATTTATAATTGACGTAATCGCGCTAATTAAATTTTGAAATAAATTTTTCACAACACAGCTTTCAATTTACGAATTGTAATTGGCGAGTTCGCAAGGCATATGCACTCGGGACGAATTCTCAGGACACCACTAGTTTCGGAATATTAAGTTTCAATTTGTCTGACGAAATTCATTAGCGTTCCGGTTACTATTGTGCTTCATTGTATAAAGCAGCTGTTTTCTTAAAATATTAAGTAGAACAACAGTCTATCTTTACCGCAAATTTGAAGGCGCATATCTCGAAACCAGTGCCATGCTCCGAACTCACTTTAAGTCGATATGCCTTGCAAACTCACTAGCTAAAATTCATAGATTGAAGTATGTGCCTTAAAGTAAGCAGTAATTAAACGTTCATTAGCATAATTATGCTACATAATCAATTGAGGATACAGATTTGGTACTTTATGTGAAGGATTAGAACTGTAACATTTGCCATAGGCAAATATTTAAAAATTTTCTGCAGCTAAACAAACACCTTATGTATTGTAAGCGCCATTAGTCATATGACTTAAAATGACTTATGATGACTTACTGAGGACCTATAGTTAATGCATACTTCACATTGTGAACACCCACACACACACACACTGGAGTCACGAGCCTGAGCGTGGCTGCACTAGGGCGGAAACGTCACCGGCATATCTCCACCAAATGAGGTTAGCCTGCAGCTAACGAAAACTGCAGCCAGTTTTCCCTACGCAGACCCCTGGCGAAATTAACAGCGCGCCTTCCGGTATTCATACGTCGGATTTCGGAAGTGCTGATCCCGCCGCTGCACCAGGCATACGGACCAGGCGCGAGCTATGACACGCACAGCAGCGAGAAAAGCCGAAAAGAGAAGACAGAAAGCAATGAACAGAATGTTCCAAACCTTCGAACTGGCGCCCACAGGTGCCCACGACATTAACGTGCGCATCCGCGTCAATTTAATCATTTCGACGCACAGGGACCCTTCGTGAGACGCTTCGGTTCCTATACGTACGTCCTGTCCAACATATCACCTTTCCGGAAACGCGGCATATCCCGTTTCGGTCTGCGTTTCATATTTCGCTGTCCCAATAAGTGTGTTCCCGCTTTGCATCCTCGCCTCCTGCCACCCCTGGGCTCCCCCTTGGGCGCGCGCTCCCTCTTTCTATACCTTTCCGACGCAGCGCCCTACAGCGGAGCCCGTAGCAATCACGGCCCCGCGTCGCGCGCCGGCTGCGCGGTTTTCGCCGCCCCCGCGAGCCTCGGCTCAAAGCCCGTCCGTCGCCTCGTCCGCGAGGACACGCTTGCTGCGACGGGCGCCTCCCGATCGCGCACTGTGCTGCCTCTTCCTCCTGCGGAGCCCACGTCACCTCTTCGCCTCCGAGCCTGGAAGAAACAATATGCTTCGTCGTTGAGGGACCTCCTACTCGCATCTCCGCACGCAAGTTTTCTCCTTCGGGTTCCTACTTCGTGATACACAACTTGCGACAAAATATTCCTGCACATTTGGCTTCCGCTTGACGCTATATCTCACCCGTCAAAATTTGAGAGCATAGATTGTTTTTTTTTTTCTTTTCTTTTGACGGGTATAAGTTTCCGGCCCGCGTTGCGGCATTGTTCTTCGGAAGGGTGGCTGAGGCATCTTAAGTTGCTTCCTTTCGACTTCCTGGTTAGTTCAGCGTTTCCCGAACCTAGAGTTATTTGTCCTTAAGTTTAACCGGTCGGTATATGAAGGCTTGATTATAAGACCGAGCAAGTACTATTCGTAAATATTTAAAATAAAAGGCTGCCTTCAGCATCTTGTAGTTCGGAAGCCAAAAAAAGGATAGTCCGCACAGGGACCAAAATCTCGTTCGAGTTTGAAGCAAAGATACGTAACCAAAGCTGTGTTATATAAATTGCGGGTTCGGCTTTGACGACGAGTTTACGCTTGGAGATCCAGAGGATTTTGCTACGTAGAAAAAGAAGAAAGAAGAAAGAAAAGAAAACGCCCAAGTCCTCAAGTTCAAGTCATCGAGAGTGCAGTGGTCGTTGGATTGTAGGTTTCCGAGCTCGAAAGCGACATCGCAGTGCATTCGGCGATAGAGGAGGAGAAGGAGCACCCGCATCCGACGCAGTGATTGAAAGTGGTACGGAGAAGGAGACGTGGCGGCGAAAAGTTCGCGAAGGACAATGTCAAGCAAGTTGTCTACTTTGTCAGAGGCGGTTGCCTCGCCGCGAGAACCCGTAGTCTGCGTGTTGCAGAGATGGTCGATGTTGGGCGTCGAGACTTAAAAGCAGGAGCTGCCGTTGCAATACCCCCCACCACCACCACCACCATGTCCCGATGGGGATTGATTCGAGCAGCTGTCGTATACGTCTGCTTGTGGACCGTCTCCCTGCTCTCCACGAACCTCGGTGAGTGGATACAGCTTTTGTGAGGTCTAGTGTGAATAGAAACAGCGTTGCAATGTCTTCGGCGTTGCCGAAACCACCAGTGACGCAAGCAACGTAGTTTTTCACTGCTAACTGCAGCGCGGCGCGGCGTAAGCGAACGGTCGAGAAATTCAGCTTCTTTGTCGCACCACTACAGAAATCTACGACTTCGATGCCCTGATGAGCAATGCTTTGTGAAATAGGTTTCGTTCCATAGATCTACAAGGTACAAAGAGAGATATTGACGCGCTTTCAATTTTCCACATTTATATAATACCCCTACATGCACCCTTCCCTTCAGACTGGGTGGTGCAAGCAGCAAGCGCCTGTTACGAGTGATGTCTAGAAGAAAAAGGGCAGACTTCATGACTATTCGCCATGTGTAACCCGCCGCGTTGCATCGATGGGTTGGCTTTTCAATTTTTATTGAACAGTGCTCAATAAATTGGGAAACTAGCACTTGGTCACAATTGTATTACATGGTACTCGTAGCCAAAGTGTTGACACAGTGAATAATAAGGATTTATTGCAATTGATACGGGATTTCCTAGGTTCGACAGCTGTGCCTGCAGTCTTGTGGCCAGATTTTCTTCATTTCCTTCTTTTTCGTGCTTTTATTTTTCTGATATTTTCTCGGTGCAAATAACATTGATGCCTTTTTTCCTCGGTGCGAAAGTCAGTGAAATTATAGCAGTGTTTATTTGTCATCAGACGAGTTCACAAGCGCGCATGTTTCGAGGTCCCTTACGTTTGATAAGAGTTGTGTGGGATATACTTCCAGTGTGATGTGGTGACTGTACCAAACATGTAGACTGCGCTTCCGGTGGGGGTGCCTTTGGTGACACTACTTGTGTGCTTGTGGCTGTAGCGTGTGTAGTATACGTTGTTACTTTCACATATATATTTTCTTCTTTTTTTTTTCCTGAGTAATGTTCGAAACTTCGCGGTAGCCAACCCTAAAAAAGGTCTACATTATTATTTTTCTTGACTTAAAAATAAAAGAAGATCATGGGTGCCTGAGCTGTACTAAACCGAATTCTTAGAGTGGAGATATACGTTTCATTTTTACTCACATTTCCTTCTGTTAGACGCGATGTAGAAGAATGTCGACTTTATACTCTACGCTCCGGTAATCGCGCATATTTAGAAAGGTGTTATTGCGATTCCCAATTTTTAATTTTCGTTAAAGTGGTGTCATTGCCCGTTATTGTAAAACGCGCTATGAAGGGCAGTGGGCCCTGGAAGTACATAGACTGTGAGTGGTATAATCTGATGAAATTAGATATGTTGGCAACTGTTGTGTCCCACCGGCATCTCCGCGCACATTAAATTGTTCAATGAACAAAGGATGATAATAAGAGGTGATATTGAGAACAGAACAAAGAAACGTTCCGGCAATAAAGTCAGAATGGAAATCTTTACATCGCATAATGCTTCAGCGTGTACATGAGAACAAGTGTTCTTTTTCTGCTCCTTGTGAATTCAACAAATCGGAGTCCCCCTAGTCGTGCTTCCTCAGGGCGTTGTGCTTTTAACCTGAATCTGTGTTGTCATGCTTTTCTTCTGTTCTCGTGTTCCACTCCCTGCCTCAATTTGTTTTTTTCATGAAGTGCTGCCAACGTTTATACTATTAGCCAAGAGATAATCCAGCGGGAAATAAGATTGCCTAAAAAACGAAGGGACGTCTTTTTCTTAAATCTTATTCATAAGCTTTCGCATATCCGTTCACGACTAATATAATGCGAGTTCCTGGCAGTTCTTAACTGTGAGTTTATTTTTGCCTGGTTAACTTCCCAATCTTTCCCTTATTACATATCTCTCTATCTTTCTCTCAGGTAAAAATTAAATTCTGGCGTTTTATGTGACAAAACCACGATGGGATTATGAAGCATGCCGTAGTGGAGGACTTCAGGTTAATTTTGATCCCCTGGCGTTCTTTAACATGTACCCAATGCACCGTACATGTGTTTTTGCCCCCATCAACATGCGGCCCGCCGCGGACGGGATTCGATACCGCTACCTCGATCTTAGCAGCGCAACACCAAAGCCACAACGCCACCACGGCGGGTTCATTTTTTATGCAATAGCGCAGCTCATCTTTGCTCTTACGATATTTCGGGAGGTTCCTTATTTGCTCAAACAAAGCATGAACTTAAGACGGTGAGGTCACTGTATTGTTATGATCGCGTAAGAAAACGTTCTCAAATCGCTTGCCAGGTTCCTACTCAATTATAGAAGAGCTACAAGTTAACGCGGCCAAGTTGGCTTTCATAACACTAGCAACATAAACTAACCAGCGTCTGTTCGGTTCACTTCGTTTATTTTCGCCCTTTCTTCTGCTGAGCAGTACAACATAAACTGAAAAATGTCGCCCACTACACTACGCTTTACTATTTGAATCTATATCGAAACTTTTCAGCGACCATTCCAACTTTGAACAAAAAGTCAGCCACAGTCACAAACCTAGCTGTAGGTAATATCTCGTCTTTGAAACACGATCTTTCCCATTACTCTGCGCGCAACAAGGCACAGGTTTGTGAGCGTTACACTGTCCATGTCTGAGCGAAAAATCGAAAAATGAAAAGAAAAAGGGGGGGGGGGGAGATGTTATTGAACTCAAATGTAAGAAGATATGCTGACTTTATAGAAATGCTGGGGATACTAGCCAGGCTGATTGCCTCGTATATACTACTCCATGTGCTCGGTGGAAAATATGGGCCGGGATAACGTAGGGCTATTTCACTCTGATTTCTTTCCAAATCCACCAATATAACTCAGTCATTGGTCCATTCCCCCATAGCCCTTCGTGATTGCCATGGCCTTAAACATTTTGAGAAATCACAGGGAGATAACGGCAGTTTTTTTAAATAAAAATAGAGTGGAGCACTTTTACGTTATCCCGGCCCGTGGTTAAGTGGAGCTTCTCCGCGGACGAAGTGTGTTGCGAAGCTCTAAGCTCGAGTTTCAGAGCAAGTGCTGAAAATATAACGGCAATAGTCCCACTTAACATGTGGCAAGTCCAAAGGAAGGTCACACAAAGAGCAAATTGGTGAGTATGCCCATTGAATTCCGTGCTAAAAGTAGTTCGCATCGTTCAAGTTGATTGTGTAGCAATTATAATATGTTTGTTTCTTCCTATAGTGAACTCGCACCATAGAAGATTCAAAATACCAGTCACTCTTATATTTGGGACCACACTGTAATGATTGCGTCACATCTGAGAGACCTCCGACTCTCTTATTAACTTCTTGAATAAAATGTTTCTACCACCACCACCACCGAGAATGACCTCAAGCGACGGTGGATAGCAGAGTCACCTGTACTTTCGAGAAAGCAGTATCTGGATCGATATTGTGGAAGTGCGTTGCTTCGCGCCGGCAGCGTGGTAAGCATTAAAGTTGTCTTGTATGGCACAATGAATCCAAAAGAGTGCAGCAGAGCACTGTGATGCAGTTTGTAGGTTTTAGTATATACGCAGTTACATCACTGAAAAGTTCTTCCGGCGGGCGTGGAGACATCAGCGTTTCTACGGCCGCTCGAGCGTCAGCTAAATTACCAAGGCCAATATTTATGGCTCTTAACATAAAAAACGCTACTCTCAATGCATCTAGTTCAGTAACTGTAAGTTCAGTGGTGGAGCATGGCACAGATAGTCATACTCGCTGACGGAATCAACATACTAACAGCAGATGATCTGTGCGGAACAGCGCCGTCAGTTTAGGTGGGATGGTGAGTACTGTAGGAGTTTTTGTTAGGCTCAAGAGTGATATACGGCTACGTTGACCCAGAAGTATTTGTATTGCTCTTGAATCCAGGCACTGACGTGAAAATCAATCAGGAAGTGAGTTTTCAGGTGGTTCGGTCGGCACTATAAAGGAATCTGATAGGTCAAAGGGAGCAAGCTGCGTACTTCAGTATACGCAGCTTGAAAGTGTTGCCTTGCCTGACACTCTGCCAATAATGCACGCACGAGCTCTAATAAACTTCTACAGGAGAAGTATGTGCGTCCAAAGACGTCTGCTTTCTTGGGGGGGGGGGGGGTCCTGTAGTCGAGGTGCCTACAAATCTTCGAGCCTGTGAGCCTACGAGTTCGACGAACGTAAACACACGCCATGCCTTTTGATTGTTTGCTTTTAAAGAATATGTTGAACTGGAAAATGCGCTATAATATATGAAGGCAATCGTAGGAGAACCTCCCGAATTTCCGCATACGTGTGCAGAATAGCATTCGTGGAGCCGCCACCAGTGCTGCTTGAGAGCATCAGAACATATTCACTTATTCTGCAGTTTTTTATTTCTTGTTCAAATATCTTTAGCTTAATTCATTCTAATGTCAATATTAGAACTTGAGATGTCTGTGTAGTCGGTCTATCAAAAGTCACACCCAGAAACTTTCAGCGCCAGCTTACCGTGCAACCCCTGGACAGAGCCACCCATTTAATTACCTGGCTCTTTACCTACAATGCGCCGCATTTCACGTGGAGCATGTGACATTGTTCTTAATAAAGGCCATTGCCGGCAAACAGATGACATCGTTAGACCTCGGGATAGTAGAAAGGCCTCCATTAAGTTTCATAATATCATAATTTATTTATTAGTAAAAATACAGATGATTACATGTGCGTGGTATACATAAGGAGGTCCCATAGTCAAATACTGTATCGAGACCTCCTGTTAAAATACACTTATGATGTTATACAATGTTTAAAGCAACAGTAGTACAGATGAGAGCTAAGAGTAATGTGAAAACATGTTTATAGCATATGAGTAATAAGAACACTTGTTAACAGCATGACAATAAAAACACAGAATAAAATTTAAACATATGGACAGTATCAGTAAGTATTTATTATGAATGCTTTTAGTTCTCTTTTAAATTGGTATACATTTATTTCATTTTTGATTATAGGTGGTAGAGTATTCCAAAGCGATATCGAGGAAAATTCCGCAGTCTGTTTACCATAGTTAGTTCGCACTTTAGGTAGACGGAAATTATTATTAACTGCAAATCTACTGTGACTATGAGCTATCAGGTCATAAGGTGAGAAGCAGATTGATCGTAGTTCCCATAGTCATATATTTGTAGAATAAAATCCCTAGATTATATTTGGTGAGTTCTGAAATGGTTAGGATGTTGTTTTCATGTAGTAGGTATTTTCCATTTGCAAAGCGTGAACTGCTTGTAATAATTCTTATGGATTGGTTCTGGATTACCTGGAGGGATGCCAAGTGAGTATTATAAGTGTTACCCCAGCATATTATGCCGTAGTTAATATGAGAGTGAATGAATGAGTGGTATAGCGAGATTAATGTATTATGGGTAAAGTAGGGACGAGTTTTAATTAGAACGCGAATACCGTATGCTAGTTTCTTTTTGATGTGAGAAATGTGATCTTTATATTTCAAGCTGCAGTCAAGAGAAATCCCAAGAAAAGATGAGCATGGACTGGGAGAGATAGAGTGTCACCCAAAAGTTAAATAAGGGGAGGATGCCGAATGTTGTTGATGTGAGGAAAATACAACAAATTTAGTCTTGGTGGCATTAATAGATAATAGGTCAGCATTACACCAACTTAAAACATTTTCTAGATCAGTATTTAGCTTGTTAATAAGAAGTGACATGTTTTTTATCAGAGGCAAATATGGTAGTATCGTCAGCGTACAGAACGCACTTAGTAGAGAACAAACAGTTAGGTAGGTCATTGACATAAATCAAAAACAGTAGTGGTCCTAAGATGGGACCCTTGAGGGACGCCAATGTTAGTGGTTTGTTCTCTGGAATAGACATTAGACACAGACACTATCTGAACTCTGCTTGATAAGTAACTTTTTAATAGTGAGAGCGCAGGACCACGAACACCGATAGCCTCAAGCTTAGCAAAACGGATAATATGGTTTAAGCAGTCAAATGCCTTTGTTAGATCAATGAAAACTGAACCTGCAAATAAATCATCGTCGATTATTTGTTTCTAATTGGTCAGTTAATAGGCATCTGTAATCTTGCGAGTGGGATATGACGGTGCTGACCGAATCACCGTATATAGATTACAAGTTGCGTATAACGGAATTTGTGCTCATGCGTGAATACAAATCTCTAGGTCAATGAGACATATGTTCAATAGAATGATGCTTGATACACCATCTTGGGCACATGCACGATGTGGGTGAATCCCTTTCACCCTCCTTTGTGTTAATGTACACCGATCCCTCGGGAAGCAGTCGAACATCTAGGGGTATTTTAGGCCCCCAACACAAATGGAGTTGAAAAATACAATAAAGTCAAATATTAGGTCACGCTAAGGTGATAGAGGAGTGCTCGAGAACGTCTAAGGTTTCAATGTTATCGCCACCAGAGTTTTCCTAATCGAAACATTGATATAAATGCACGACACGGTTAGAGGTTCCACCAGTACGTTCAATGAGTATAGCCGGATGACGAAGGAATTCTTAACTATAATTCAATCGCTAGTACTCAACCACTCGTAATAAAATGATCATTGTATTGTATTATAAGACGAAAGAACATGATACTTGTTCAGTTCTAGTTGTTCTTTTATTTAAAAAAAGTTCGCCGAAGATTACGATACTGCCTATTGCGAAATTTGAGTGCGGCTCTATATGTGTAAATGTTTTGATATCACCATGTATTGAGGCATCGCACCGATCACCGCACTGACTGGCAGGGCCGTAATGTTTACCGTAAAACGCTTGGGAAGAACGCTATGCGCGAAGGCGAGCTTTCTAGTTCTTTTTTTTTCTTTCCCCCGCACGGCCGGCGCCACTTCTGCCACGGGTGCGCGGACGTGAGCGCCATCCGGTGGTATACTTCAAGGTGACTTCCTCCACTTTCCTCCTAACGCTCTCTTTGCTCTCACCGTCTTTCATCCGCCGCTATGCTCCTCGTTCACTCTTTCATCGTTCACTGTGCTCTTTCGCTCGGTTACGCCGACGAAGGACGAGGCATGACGACGCTCAACGCAGGAAAGGGCGCTTAAGGGCTGCGCTCTAAAAAAAAAGTAATTGACGCTACCCTTGACAACGACGCGGGTGATCGATAGGTTTCGTTTCCTTAACTCTGCACCGGCCAAGCTTTTGCGTTTCAGTAGTTTCGTTATCGTGCATTCCTGCACTGGTTTCGCTGTCACGCGAAATTCACGCATACTGTAATTTGCAGAGAGACCATGGGATGTCGCGAGAATCCCGAACGGTCTACGCCACTTGACCAAGCGCAGCTGCAGCGGCGAATCCAATGCTCTGTCTTGGCTCGGTTTCTCCATGGCGCAGCGCATTTGCGTTTCGCGCAGAAAATCACAGCGCCGTTTGTCGGGGGCTGTTTCACTCACCGACGGCAGTAAAAGGCGGTGATTGCGCGTGCAAAGTCACCACTCCCCGCTCGCGAACCGGGCGATTCGAATTCCTCTAAAGATATGCGAACCCGATATTTTCTCGCAAACTAAATCTTGACACAAAAGAAGCGCTGCGAGGTTTTTCGAATGGTATTTTAACAGTCCACGTCGGCTTACTATTTGCCTTCGCTGTCCCTATAATGCGCACTAGAGCCTCATGAGTCCCGTTCTCGGACGCTTACTTGATGTCGAGGAGGAGGGCGTTAATTATGGTAAGTGCTGCTTTTATAAGGTTGACACAGCCCGTAAGGCGAATCACACTTTTTGTGTCTACCTGAATACAACGCTTGTGCACTGCATATTCTAGCGCATCATCATAATTGGATTATCCAAAGCTTAGATGCAGTGCATCAAGCCAGGCGCCCTAGAAAAACTCGCGACTGTTTTAGCAAGCGCGACACGTCTACATGTGAGCCCAAGAGATAAAAGGCCAGGGGTCTCAATTTCGCCCTCTAGCCCTTGATGCGATGGGCTAGCAGTTTAATTCAATTGGCTAGATGCTGTCGCATTATTGCGATTCCATTTACATGAACGTAGTGTGCTAAAGAAATGTTGCGATGCCTTACTGGCGCATTCATAGAAACGCGGCTATTGTCAGTATCGACGCTGGTTATGTTAATATCCGACGTTATAGCAGTATACATTTGTGCTCATCCACACTATGCTAAAAGAAGCGCATCAATACTTCAACATTTCCAATACAGCTGAAAATAGCTACCAGACGATAGGAGCTCTATCTGATGTAGATTGCCAGTCTTGAAGAAAAGAATGGCACCAACATGTTTGCAGCCATTTTCAAGGCAGTCTCTTTTTCAATTGGATTAAACATATCGATCAATGTGTAGGTGCTTGCGTGGGATACGGAGGAGGATTTTCGCAAGACACTCTAGAAAGCTAGACAGGAAAGAGACTTTTGACGGAGAAAGAAAGAAAAATGGAAAGAAAGCAATTGCTTTGAACACACGGCAAAGGCTGAAAAGGTCTTTTGCTCTAAACGAAGATATACGTCGCGTTCGCGTAAAGGTGGGTTAAAGTACGGCGTCGTCGCATTTCTTTTGGCAGCCGCGGGGAACTTATGCGGGGTCAGGAAGATTTAATAACACCATTCGTCTACAGAGATCCTCGCTCAATCCTTGATGCATTGAATTCTCCTTTCTATAACTTCCAACTTTCAGAAAACACGGTTCTCTCAGTACTGGTTATAAAACGGCGGCGGTAAGGAGGACATAAGGTTTCGATTTCTACTGTTTCTTTATATAATGGTTGTGATAGCCAAAACATAAAATACCAATTCCTGCTGAGAAGGCCGTCGGTTTCCTAAGCAGGGTGAATGCGGGACGCTAAAGGACAACATTATCGTTGAGTTATTGCCTCTCTGACCGGGGAAGGGCAACAAAAGATGGCATAGCTATGTCTTTTTGTTTCGTTCGTTCGTTCGTTCGTTCGTTCGTTCGTTCGTTCGTTCGTTCGTTCGTTCGTTCGTTCGTTCGTTCGTTCGTTCGTTCGTTCGTTCGTTCATTCGCTCGCTCGCTCGCTCGCTCGTTCGTTCGTTCGTTCGTTCGTTCGTGCGTGCGTGCGTGCGTGCGTGCGTGCGTGCGTGCGTGCATGCGTTCATTCGTTTTTTTTTTTTTCTGAACATCTGAAAGAAATTACATGCTCTCATGTTGCAGCTCTTGACCTGCCGGATGCACTGACCTTAAAACATTGGAGTAGCTATATGAACGAGATTCTTTTGTCATCTCTCACTTTTACGGGCTTTTGGAGGTGTGTGTATGATGTATTATAGGCTTTATGTGTAATGAATGGTTCATTTGAGGTCACAAGGCGACTTGACTCATTAGCGACACCACCCGCCATGGTGGCGTAATGGCTTTGCTGTTGCGCTGCTAAGCCCGAGGTGGCGGGACCGAATCCCGGCCGCGCTGGCCACATTTCGATGAGGACGAGTTGCAAAAATGCTGGCTCTCGCGTAATCGAGAGTAGAAGTAAGCATGAAATGGCTACCAGCAAAGTAGATTGGTTGGAGATGATACTAGCCACAACCTTGAAATGAATACAGTGTATATTCGCAATGGTATACCCCACCACATCACACCGCACCACGCCATACTGTGCACTGGTCCATATGAACGCGATAGATTTCTGTCCCAGACAGAACCTCATTGCAAGCCTCGTGCATCCACGGTGCATCGTACGCTACCAGCTTGGACGCTGCCACATGCTACCAGCACGCCGGGTGCGTCGCGGACCTCGCAGAGCGCTGGCGTTGAAACGAGCACAAGAAAACTCTGTGGCATCGCCAAAAAATGACAGTCAAGTGCATAATGCCCTGTATTTGCCTTTTGACCGTCGCTATTGGAAAAGACATAAAACTTCAGCGTACTATAAGTTACAGCTGGAGATATTGTGAACAAACATTTGGAAGAAGTCGGAAGCAATATTTTTTGTAACTTGTTTTGGACGTAACTAGCGTATGTAATGCTGTCTTGACTGGTTGCCCGGATGATCTGGTTTTGTTCTCGCAACCTACCCGGATATTCTCGTTTAAATGCCTGGATAACGGCTCTGGCTTTTGGCTCAGGATCATTTGAAGGTCGCCGACAATGGGAGCGAGAAGTTTTTCATGCTTAAAAACAGCCGTGTACCATGCATTGGGTGCACATTGTCAAAATTAACCTTGAGTCACCCACTACGGCTTGCCTCATGGCAATACCGTGGCGTTTCCAGGCAAAACCTTAGAAATTAATTATTTTAATTTAACTTGAGCCATTAGGCTCCGAATGCTACGCATAGCCGCGCATCAGTAACTACATATCATTTCGAAGTTAAGATACCATAACGATACAGTAGCCTTCGATTGTCCCGATCCAGTTAATAATGAGCGATTGTGTGTACATGATTGATTGTGTGTAGAGGACAAGGGGGCCATCGCCCCGCCATGGCGTTCAGGTAAGGGGGCGAAATAAGTGCACAGTTGTCAGTTCAATCTCCGATGAGCACCTTTAGGGGTTACTTTTGCCTGTTATTGAGCACGGCATTGCGCTGTCTACAAGCTTCGCTTACAACATTCAGTACGGCTTAAGATAACAATGTAGAAATCGCTTTATATTAGGTAAGGACAATATGTGCAAGTAGCAGAAGCTTTACTCGTATTATCCATACTTTCAGCATCCCAAGTTGGTAATGGCTGCTGCTATCGAAAATGCGCAATACAAGTTTTTCTTGAAGATTACTTTTGAATTTGAGGTCGAGACTGCGCGCTTTTGTGTAAATAAATATCTATGCCCCAGGGTAAGCTTCTAAAAAAATAAAAAACAATTTAGGAAAACAAAACTTTCTTTATGGTGATAAAGCTTCTGAAAACGAATCTACGTATTTATGATTGCGAGACAATAAGCAGCTTGTGGATTTCGTTGTAAAAGAAGGCGTTAACATAATTTTTTGCACCAGGTTGTGTTATAGTTCCTGGTGCATGGCTGAAGTTTGTTTAAAATAGTGTAGGCAAAAAACACATAAATACAATGTAGTCGTGTGATATGCGAGTAATGAATACACAACAAATACTATATTCACTGGGTGCTTTTCGTTTCTAGTTTAATATTCGTGAAATATCTTGGTGTAGATAGCACGCGAAAAAGAAAGTCGACGGAGGAGGTCGCTGCAAGATAGTTCGGCCACCTTAACGAAAAGCCCTGCGTATGCCTGTGCGGCTGTGTCATATTCACAGCAGAAAGTTCGCCACGTTGCGCAGTATCCTTCCCATTGCACCACCTACCTTCCAGCCATTGTTCTGTACTGCCTCCCCAGCAGTTCTAGCTAATTGCTTCCAAGGTTATTGTTGGATGGATACTGTGCGATTCTAACAGAATACGCTCAATAAAATACGCTGGTTGCCACATGCGAACGCGCTGCCGTATACGCTGCTATCGCGGCCGCTGCTTTTTCGGAAGAGCGTGCGCCGAGTGCGGCGTTGGGAGACACTAAAACCTACCGCCACATGGTCACGTGTTCGGTCGACTTTCCTGAAACGAATAGCTTTCATTGGCTTTGTTTGGGCAGTTTTGTCAGTGGTCATACCTTTCACCGCCGATGCAAAAGCGCCGCTCCAGAGGGCACGAGCTTTCGCGCGACAGAGTTTAAAGGCGTGTCCAAGAGCTTTGGGGTGCTTGAAGGTTTAGGTCCTGTTTAAACGCAATGCTGGAGCGCTCGCGAAGGACAGCCCTCTTCTTCCGCCGCCCTCTCTCCCTGTGCTGGCTGCGAGAGAGAAGGATAGCAGTCCCCTAGGAGTCTGGAGAGGAGGATGTTTGTCTCTGAAGTGCTCTTGCTGCTGGAGACCAAACACACGGGTGGAATCAGCGTGAATGTATTATCACCTATGCTATTGCGACAGATGCGCTGTTTAACGGATCAGTTGTCTTCAGAACTTTGCGATTAAGCAACAAACGCTACCTAAATATCTGCACTGCAACAAATGTGTGCTTTCAAGGGTATCTTTCCTTTCATATATATATTGTAAGCACTATTAACGTACTTCGTCGTTTTCATTTGTACATAGCCATCATCATCTTCCCTCTTCTTCGACTTCTTCGCGCGTGAGCTGCGGGCGTTGCCTTTTTTGGAATAAACAGCGCTGGACAACTTGATCGGTCTCGGTATTATAAAGTGGTGGAGGTACGTCAAGATCCCGACGTCCTCTCGCGTTCCCGTCCTCCCTGGAGCTCCGTTCCGGTCGCCGCCTGCACCCAGCTACCCCTACAACAATGGACACTTCCAACCCCGGCCCTTCCGGCGCCTCTAACCCTACCACACCGACGACCCCGCCTGCGGCGCCCTCTTGGACTGTGACGAGCCCTCAGCGCGATCCCCCTGTCTTCACGGGACTCCGCGGTGATGACGTAGACGATTGGATCGACCACTACGACCGCGTGAGTTCTTGCAACAAGTGGAACGACACCCAGAAATTGAGGCACGTCGCCTTCTACTTGACCGGTGTTGCAAAGACGTGGTATTTCAACCACGAATCCGACATCGCGGATTGGTCCACGTTTACCTCGAAGCTGCGGCAAGTCTTCGCTTCCTCGTCTGGCCGTGCAGAAGTCGCCAAACAGAAGCTGGGAACGCGGCGCCAACTTCCCCAAGAGTCTTACACCTCATACATAGAGGATGTCTTGGCTCTGTGCCGCCGTGCGAATCCTAGCATGACGGAAGCCGAACGCGTTCGCCACATCTTAAAAGGCATTGGGCCTGTCGCATTCAACGCCTTAATCGTGCAAAATCCGGCTTCTGTCCAAGACATCACTTCATCGTGTCAACGCCTCGACGAGCTGCAGTCTATTCGTCTTCCACATGACTGCAGCGATCCTCAGGTTCCCCATTCTCCAGATCTACGTGCTCTTATCCGCACCATCATCCGCGAAGAGCTTCAACTACAAGACCTCAGGCGTCCACCTGCTGCCTGCGCCCCAACCCTCGCCTTCGACTTGCGCGAGGTCGTAAAGCAGGAGTTGACAGCGATGACTACACCCATGACGCATCTTGCTCCGGTAGCGCGCTCCACACCTACCTACGCGGATGTTGTTTCGCTACGCACCCCTACCGTGCCTTCCGTGCCTACTGGCGCTTCCTATGACCATTTGGCTTCGATGGGAACCAGAGCACTTGCTGCGCCATCGTACCCTCAGTGGCGTCCACCTCGTCCAGTTTGTTTTTACTGCGGTATACGCGGCCATATATCTCGCTTCTGTCGCCGGCGCCAGCAGGATGAAAGGCGAGGCTATGCTGAGCACGAAAGAGACCGCACTCGCCGATCAGACGACTACTATCCCGGACCGTACTCGTCCCCGCAACAGCGTTCTCCGTCTCCACCAGCTGCTCCCAATCTGCCTCATAGTTCCCGTTCGGCCAGACGTCGTTCCCCATCTTCTTACCGGCGCTCTACATCACCGCTTCGCCCCACTTCCCATTTTGTCGACCAGCACTCGGAAAACTAACTGTTGCAGTTTTTGGAGGGGAAACTGCTTCTTATCGTTCTTCAAAAATTCCTCCTGTTCGCCCGGCCAACATGCTTTCTGTGACTGTCGAAGGTGTTCCCGCGTCAGCTCTCATCGATACCGGTGCCGCCGTTTCTGTTCTTCGGAGTGATCTGTGTTCGCGGCTCCGTAAAGTAAAAACGCCTTATCTTGGACCTATTTTGCGTGGTGCTAATAATGCATTCATTCACCCTGACGGACAGTGTACTGCTCGTGTTCTCATCGACGGCATACGCCACCACATCGAGTTTATCATCCTTCCAACGTGTATCCATGAACTTATACTGGGTTGGGACTTCCTACATTCTGCTTCAGCCGTCATTTCATGTAGAGAGGAAGTTGTCCACATCACGGATACAGAGCTTGAACCTGTTGCGGACTCTTCACTTTCATGCGTGAACTTGACCATCGCTGCCGACTACGTCCTGCGTCCTGGTCACGAAGACGTTGTAGCCGTAACATCCAGTCAGATCGCCGACGGAGACGCCCTAGTCGCCCCTTCTTCCCGCTGTACTTTTCGCGGAATTCTCATTGCCACCTGTCTCGTCCGGTTTTCACGCGGCCGCGCCCTTCTGTCTGCTTGCAACACGACCCCAGATCCTGTGATGCTGCCCAAAGGGATGACTGTGGCAACCCTCGCCGACACTCAACCTATCTCTCTAGTCGCGCTTTGCCCTTCTTCATCGCCAGCCCCAACCTCAGGTTTGGATGATTCTTTCCCTCTTCCAGCCGTTCTTGGTTCTGACCTAACAGCCGCGCAGTCCGAAGCTCTAATGGTGGTCTTGGCAAAACACAAAGCGTGTTTCGATAGCTGTTCCCCTGTGTTGAGCCAAACTCCTGCGGCTACACACCGCATCGAAACCGATGGTTCCGCTATTATACGACGACGCCCCTATCGTGTATCGCCGTCCGAACGAAAGGTCATTGAACAACAGGTTGCTGACATGCTTGCGCGGAAGATAATACGACCTTCATCTAGCCCATGGGCGTCTCCCGTGGTCCTGGTAAAGAAAAAAGATGGCTCAGTTCGCTTTTGCGTGGATTATCGAGCGCTCAATAAGATCACACGCAAGGACGTATATCCAATACCTCGAATTGACGACGCTTTGGACACACTACAAGGGGCGGAGTATTTCTCCAGCCTTGATCTTCGGTCAGGATATTGGCAAATTCCGATGAACGAGACTGACAAAGAAAAGACCGCATTCGCTACACCGGATGGCCTTTATGAATTTAACGTGATGCCTTTTGGCCTTTGTAATGCTCCTGCCACATTTGAGCGCATGATAGACAACGTCCTTCGTGGTGTAAAATGGAAGACATGCCTCTGTTATCTGGACGATATTGTCATCTTTTCGTCTGACTTCAGCCAACATCTTCATCGATTAGACGAAGTTCTCAAGTGCCTTGCGAATGCTGGTCTCCAAATCAATACAAAAAAATGCAAATTTGCAAGCAAAACAATAAAGGTATTGGGTCACGTCGTCTCAAAAGCTGGCATCCAGCCTGACCCCGAAAAGATTAGTGCCGTTCTTCAGTTTCCTCGCCCCCAGCAACAGAAAGATCTACGTAGTTTCCTCGGCTTGGCGTCATATTTTCGTAGATTTATACGCAACTTCGCAGCAATAGCATCTCCTCTACACAAGCTACTGGTTACCGGTGCCTCTTTCACGTGGACTAGCGACTGCGAGTCGGCTTTTCAAGCTCTTAAGCGGCATCTTACTTCTGGACCAGTGCTTCGCCACTTCGATAATCGTGCCCCCACCATACTCCATACTGACGCAAGCGCACAAGGTATTGGCGCAGTACTTCTGCAACGTAATACAGAATCTAAAGAGCAAGTCATAGCATATGCCAGCCGAACACTTTCTCCAGCTGAGCGGAACTACACCATTACAGAGCAAGAGTGCCTGGCTATCGTTTGGTCGATTCAGAAATTTCGCCCATACCTTTACGGCCGCCACTTCACCATCGTCACCGACCATCATGCTCTGTGTTGGCTGTCATCAATGAAAAACATGTCAGGACGCTTAGGACGCTGGATACTGCGATTGCAGGAATATGACTTCACTATAACATACAAGTCTGGAAAACGCCATCATGATGCAGACGCATTGTCTCGCTGCCCACTCTCACTCTCTCCCGGTAACGCGCCGTCGTCTTCCCAACCACGTCGTTCCGATGCTACGCTTGCCTCCCACCAGCTCTCGATAACGCCCCTGGACCAAGTTACGCTTTCATCACGCTCTGATTTCGTCTCGCTTCAGCGGGCCGACTCCTACTGTCGAGCTCTCATGGATCGCCTTAGTGGGTTCACCGAACCACCCAACAGCCGCTTGCGACGCCAACTTCGACAATTCCGCCTTCAAGGTGGCGTGCTACACCGCTACGTTTACCACCCAACAGGTCACCGGTGGGTCCCAGTTCTACCTCGCTGCCTTCGCTTGCGGGTATTAGAGGCACTTCACGACGATGTATCGGCTGGCCACTTAGGCTTCCACAAGACTTACGACCGCATAAAGACCCGCTGCTTCTGGCCTGGCCTATCCACAACGGTGGCCAAATACATTGCCTCTTGTGCGTCATGTCAGCACCGCAAACGCTCGACATCCCCTCCTGCCGGTTTACTACAACCTCTCCCTTGCCCGGACGCACCTTTTGAATTTGTTGGCATTGATTTATATGGTCCCTTGCCGTTGACACCCTCCGGTCACCGTTGGATTGTCACTTCGGTCGACCATTTAACAAGATATGCCGAGACTGCCCCTCTGCGATCCGGCACCGCTTCTGAGGTCGCCGACTTTTTCTTGCGCCCCATCGTCTTGCGCCACGGGGCTCCTCGCGTTCTTCTCAGTGACCGTGGCAAGGCGTTCATTTCACAAGTTCTCGAGGAAGTTCTTCGAGCCACTAATACCGTCCACAAATCTACTTCTACTTATCATCCGCAAACCAATGGCCTTACTGAGCGCTTCCACCGTACGTTGTCTGACATGATTGCCATGTACATCCGTCCTGACCACACTGACTGGGATAAAATTCTTCCTTTTGTGACATTCGCATATAATACTGCTATTCAACGGACTACCGGCTACAGCCCTTTCTTCCTTGTGTATGGACGATCTCCTTCCACCATATTCGACAGAGAACTATTTTTCGCACCTTCTTCGCCTGACGCGTCGCTTCCAGAAGATTTTGCTGCCCGAGTTGCACATTGCCGTCAAATCGCCCGGCAAAGCACAGAAGCTACCCAAGCTGAGCGCAAGCGTTACTGCGACAACAAACGCCGTGACCTACGTTTTCACCCAGGAGACCAAGTCCTGCTTTGGACTCCAGTCCGCACCCCAGGCCTCTGTGAGAAGTTCCTTCCACGCTACATTGGTCCATACACCGTTGTGCAGCAAACATCTGCAGTGAACTATCTCGTCCGCCCAGTACACTCCGTCACTGACCGGCGCCGCCGGAATGCCGAAATTGTTCACGTGTCGCGGATGAAGCCCTTCACTCCCCGTTTAGATAATCTCTAATCTGCGGCCAGGCTGGCCGCTTCCATGACGGGGGGAAGTTAGTGTAAGCACTATTAACGTACTTCGTCGTTTTCATTTGTACATAGCCATCATCATCTTCCCTCTTCTTCGACTTCTTCGCGCGTGAGCTGCGGGCGTTGCCTTTTTTGGAATAAACAGCGCTGGACAACTTGATCGGTCTCCGTATTATAATATATATATATATATATATATATATATATATATATATATATATATATATATATATATATATATATATATATATATATATATATATATATTTGCTTCAATTTTATCCTATGACACTCGCTTTTGCTTTGTTTCCTCCCTTCATGACGACGCTGATCGCATGGGCCAGAGTTCCTCTATATTTCGCTCCATCATTGTATTGTGTGCCCGGATTTCGGCCATAGGGTTTTTAGAGAGCCTATTCTGGCTTTTTCTGGCAAGCCTACAAATTTTCACGGAAAGTGCAAGGAAGAACCTGCCAGAAATATACATCGTTTGGACTCCGGCGCACGAGTCCCTGCTGCGGAATGAGGCAGCCGGCGCCTACGCCCGAGCTCATGTTTACTGGGCCTTCTCACAGGACGGGCCAACGAAAGCGGTTGAAGTCCTGAAAATATACTGTGATATTCTGCAACACTACAGGCTATATAGAAGAACTTACCCGCCCCCTCAGGCAAGCTAACTAGGGAAGAGGCAGTAACCCTCAGGAAACTGCAAACCAACAGCTACGTCCAAAGTATCCTATTGCACCGAATCTCTCCTACTCAGCATTTATACTTCTGCACGTTCTGTAATGTTCCAGACACCCTATCCCATATGGTACGGGGGTGTATCGGAAAAATCATAGCACCGCAGACACACAGACACTAACCGAAGAGCAGCAGGAGGCCGAACTATCAAACCCGGACCCGAAGAGACAGCGCAGCCTCATCGAACGTGCACGGGAGGTGGCCATGGCCCGCGGCTACCTGGAATAAAGAGGCCGCTCACCTAGCGCGCAGACTGTGCTTGCTCAGGACAAAAGTGCATCCTCTCTCTGTTCCGTCATGATGGAAATCGCGCTAGTGTATTGCGTTTTTACGCAGAGATGAACAGTTTAGGAATGAAGTCCGGTGCTAGTTGGAGCGTTTAAAGGGTATTGCTGACTTCTCAGACTCCACCTTCAACTCAGCGCAGCAACCATTCTCGACAAGGTAAAAAAAGAAAACAAGAGAGGTCAACGAAAGGCACGATCAATTTGTCACTCAGTGAAGAAAGCAAGAAAAATTATTGCCGCAGGTACTCAACAAGGTCGCCAGATTCAGTGACTGTTTAGACATAATTTGCACACCTTTGTTCGCTATATTTTTCCCTCGTGCGTAAGAAACTCCTGTTACCACAACCAACCAAGCAACTAGCGTAGAGTTTGATGAAATGGGCCCTAACTTAACATGGTCACGAAACACGCATTCTGGCCACGACGAGCCCACGGTTTTCCGCGGCTGTCTTAGAGCACGCGTCTACCACAACGGTGTGGCCTTAGCCGGTCCTTCTGGCGTTCACGAGTTAGTTGCTTTCCTCTTCTTTTTCTCCTCCTTTTCTTCTTTCAACAGCTTTTTAGGCTGTAAAGAGATCTCAGCACATTCTCTCACGACACTGCTTGCTTTCTTTATTTATCGTATTTAGTCGGAACTTCAAGTTTTGATTTTCACCCAGATAACTTAGTCTCCACTAGTGAGCTAGTCGACCTGGTCAATGTCACCTTTCTTTTCCATTTGTTCTTCAAAATAACTTGTTTGACCAAATATATTTTCTTTCTTTTTTATAGCGTCTATATAACTTTTCACGATTGATGGTTACAGTTAAATATGTGTATTATAGTCTGAAAATATCCAAGATGACCCAACCCAACTAAAAAGACGTCACCTTTGCTGTATAGCTATTGTCATCTTTGACGTGACCAAGAACCAAGTGGCTTTTTGTCGGAAGCAAAAGTGGAAAAACAAAACTTGAACGACGCTTCATCTTTAAAAAAATTTATTAAATTATGTTGTTTTACGTGCCAAAACCGCGATCTGATTATGAGGCACGCCGTAGAAGGGGGAGGTGGGGGGAATCCGGAATAATATGGACCAGCTGGGGTTAATTACGAGCACCTAAGTCTAAGCACACGGGTGCTCTTGCATTTCGCGCCCATCGAAATGGGGCCACCGCGGCCACGATTTGGTCCCGCTATCTCGTGCTTGCCGCCGAAAAGACGCTCAAGTGGAACGCGATAACATTAAAAGATTCCTGACTGCTTCTCCCGCTTTCCGGCAACTGCAGTTTATGCAAAGTAATGTTTATCAGGAAACCCTGGTGGTGAACGCTATGCACTAAGGCGAGTTTTCTGGTAAACGCGTCCTCTTGCGTGGGCAAATCCCGGAGGTTATGCATAGCTGCGCCAAAAAAAAATTACACAATTTTTATATTTCTGTCATTGTTTCGCAGTTTTATATTTAGGTCTGAGAAGATTTAACCTAAAAGGCATGGGCTGTGTGTGTGTTGTGTTTCATGACATATGTTTGTGGCTGTCATTCTCAATATTCCGAGGAATAACTTTGTCAATAACGTAAGACAAGGCATGAGCAACTTTAACGATACAATGTAACCCGCATATATCGCGTGTCATGTAGTAAGGCCTAATCTAAATATATGCGTCATTTTCCGCGCACGGACAACTTCGCCGACGCCGACACCGGATTTTCTGCAACAAGGGGCCTTTAATGCTATCGCGTTAATAACGGACTCATCCGGTAACTAAACGGACTTCCACGGCATTTATTTTACTCTGCCTTTATTTGTTTTATTTTTCTGCAGTATCATGCGAAATACAATGTAATGACCTCCTTCAAATGCAGATTGTTTACTTCTTCGGAGATTTCTGTCACTTCATTATCTGTTGAGATCTTAAGCTTCATTCCCAAAGTTCATGGCCGCCGATATGCACATGATATTGCTCACAATTTTTTTTGTACCTGTATATTCGTGATAATTTTCCACTAACGCCGAAAGCCCAAGCACTATTTCACATCAAGGAAGATCAGAAGAACTTGTTAACTTTTATTCCTAGTCACGAATACAAAAACCAATGCTATGTTTTTGAGTAATAACTTATATGTTTGATGTATATTTATTAAAGGGAAGCTGAAGAGTCTGTCTAATTCCATAAGGCGTTCATATACTGATGCGGGAACCTTATAAACCATGCAGGTAAAATTTTGGGCGGGACTTCTCACTTAGGAGCGACGTAATCGCCGGTTAAAATTGCGATGTAGCTCCGCCCCCCGTCGAGCGCCGCGCGCTGCTGCTGACGCTGACGATGCGAGCGGAGACAGGAAACCGCAGCGTAGTGACGTCAGTACTGGTGTTCCGCTCCTTCGCAGTCTCTGCGACCGTGCCTGACCGCGCTTGTTTCTGCGTGTGTGCCGTCATAATAGCTCGACCCTGCATTCCTTTGTTTGTGTGAATGTACAGTGGTAGTTGACGTGCGCAGCATCAATTGAAGTGGTGGGCCGATCATGCCGGCATTCTGAGCAACCTACGGTTGCACGAACACCAGCAGCCGCGACGATGTTCCAATGCTTCCCGCAAGACAAGAAGCTTGCAGCTAAGTGGGAGGCTGCTGTGAATCGAAAGAATTTCAAGCGCTCAAGAACAACACTGCTGTGCTCTACCCACTTCCGTGACGACGATTATTACCAGAGTTTATCAATAATGCGTGAATGAGCGAGAGTACGACTTGCTGCTAGTAGCGCGAAAAGGTCGGAGCAACGAACACACAAAGGCGGGACGGGTGCGGGCGGACGGATGGTAACTGGTCTTGGAAGACCTTATGAATACACGAACTCGTTCAAACCTGGATTTTGATTTACTGCTACCTCCTTCATGTTAGCACGCTGAACGGAAGGTACATGTTTATCTTCCACCCTTGACGCAGGTTTCGTCGCAAACCGCCGTTAATTTTCTATTCGCACGTGTGTTGTGAAACAGCCTACATGCAGCTATCATAACGCAGTGTAAGTGTAAAGTTTGCATGTGTTTAAAAGCCGGCGTGCGCCAGGACGCTGCGCTCCCCCTCGCACACAGAGAGAAACCAGCCGTCTCACCTAGCCGACAAAATTCGCCGCCTTTACAGCTCCGGTTACGAGTAGCGTGTGGATGATCGACGCGCTGATGAAGGTCACTACACGTCCTAGAAGAGCCAGAAAACTTTTCCCGCATGCAAACCGTCTGTGTAGATTGACGACAGCTTTGGGTCAGCGCAGAAATGCCGACGATCGCGTCACTTCTTATAACGTTCCACGAGGAGGCATGCAGGAACATAACAGTACCGTTGTTTGCCCGGAAACGAACTCACTGGATCGCTGAACACAGCTTTGCAAAGAACATACTCACCAAAGAACATTTCTAACACGAGGAAATGCTAACACTTCGCTTTCGTTCGCGTCGAAAGCACTGCTTGCTACCAGCATCTTTTGCTTCTTGGAGAGGCCGGCTACGTACATGTAGAGAGCAACGCCGAACTCCTCAGAGAAACGCAAGGTCTCGAAATTTACCATTACCGTCCCACCAAACCATAGCGCCAAACCACCTTGAATCGTGATTCATGTGTGGCGGCAGCGGTCGGTCCGGACGAACACCATTGTTGACGTTACGAGCCGCTCGTCCAATCACAGGCGGAAACGAGGCACGCGAGCTGCCCCAAGTCTGCTGCTGCACTTTTCGTCGAAATAAAATCTGTTTGCGCTTTCTTTCGCTCAATTTCGATGCGATATTTTAATTCGGAGGGTTGAAAACCATTACGTACAGCTCTTCACTCATTTTTTTCTGGCAAACTCTTCAGCTTCCCTTTAAGTAATTAGCTTATTGAACTATATGCCCAATTGAAATCTAATTCCGTGGTACAAAGGAACGCTACTACTGACTTTGCGTAATATTCACTGTACATAAATTATAATTTTGAAATGTAAAACTCAGCCTATCAAAAACGATACGTTGGACTTTGTAGTTTGTATAACTCGTTGCGGCTTGTTCTTTGTGGGTTTACCCAGAAAACGTGTTGCAGAACAGTCGCATCTAGAATTTGGCGCAGCAGTAACATATAGACGTGAAAAGTTGTGACAGTTTGCTTTACATGGGATTTGCTTCCAAGACAAAGTGAATATGACCGAACACGCAGATCCTGCTACAAGTGTCAGAGATTAATCTGTGTCATAAGTTCGGCATGCGGGGACGAGAATCGTTCTAGCCGTTACTTGCACATCATAGCCCAAGTCACTCTTTAAGGGACCCATCCGAGCATACAATACGCTTGTCAAAGCCGTCTCGTGATTGCGCCAAGTGCCGAAACTGTCAGAAAGAGAAAGTAGAACAGCTGTAAAATTGATCTTACAGCAGAAAAAATTGTGTATGGAATAAGCAGAGGGTTTCAGTGAGCTTTTGACAAACATGTTCCATTCGCTGCCAAAAAAGCGGAATTGGGAAAGCGGCAATTCAAAGACTCGTGTGTTTGTTTGTTTTTTCGTCTTTTCTTGCGTTAGCGAGAAATGCGAAATTCCGTTCTTTTTACTCTATGCCAAAAATGAACAGCAGACCAGTGGCAGCAGCAAAGGTACACAAATGCAGAATGAAAAAAGAAAGGAACGAAAGCTAGAAAGAAATTGTTAATCGCGCGCGAGATCCACAGAACGAGGGCGCTGTGTTACCAATTCCGATATATATTATGTGGACAGATTAAAAATGTAGTGCGGGGCTAATTTTTTCTACGTTGTTATTGTTTTACGGGGTGCCGCAAGGTTGGTGCAATCTTCTGCCGACTTTTCGTAGTCGATTCCGTCTGCAACATTGTCGACCACACAGGCTACGTACTTATTTTCGTGTTGACTCAAGCTCCAAGATGGGATCCGCTATAGAGCGCGGTTTGCTAGAGTAGCAACGAGAAGCAGTACAAAACAAACAACCAGAACAGAAAACCCGACGAGAACAAGCCGGAGAAGGAAAGACGCAAAGCGGATGTGAGGAACACGGCCACAGAGGCCACGTCCTCCACGTGGGATTGTCTTTGACGGTCCGTAGGAAAGCCTTCAGGAATGAAACTTAAAAGCTAAATTAAAAAAAAAAAAAACAACGACGAAGATATATGCTCATGCTCCTGTCCAGCAGCGGTTTGTCGTCGCTGGAATGAAACCATCCGCGTCACCGCGTTCTTTTCGATTCGGTGACTCAGCGTATCAGTGCTTACGACGGACTGGGATTTTCCCAAACCTTCCTGGATATTTTTTTTTTTTCGTGGCTTTCAGTCTTCGGCTTGTTTTGACGTACGACCTGTTGTATCTCTACCTTTTCCAACAAAGTGCTGAAAGTGTTACTCGAAGAAATTCGGCGTGTCCCCGAAACGCATTCGTCTTCTTTTTTTTTTTTTTGAGGCAAATAACACGGGATGTTTTTCTAACCATGCCTCGCCTTTTCCTGCACGGCGAACTAAAGAATGCGGCGGACTTCTGTCGTTAGAAAACGTCTGGAACTACACATCAACGTGGGTGCACATGCCTTCCTTGCGGAGCCGTGTGGAAGCGGCCATCGACGCGTACCCTACATAAAAACAAAAACAAAGAAGAAAGAAAGAAAGAAAGACATGCGCGTTGCAGACGCAGCTGCATGCTTCGAACTGCATTTCATATCGCAGTTACGCTTCAGCTGTCAGTGCAGTTGCATCGCCGTTGCTGTTTTGGGAGCCTTTCCAGGAAGGAAGAGAATTCAGGTTTAGCCGACAAAGAAAGCACAGAATCGCTCTGTTTGATGAGGCGCAAATGCGCTTCGAAATGCTAAGGTAGACGCAGTGATGCGAAAGCTATTGGTTGAGTTCATTCGTAAGACGAGCTGTTATCGGTTATGTGGCTCCAGAAAGCGAGACTTGATAAAGATATCCTTAGCTACTCTTACTGAAAACAACTTCCAAGAAACACGCGCATATCGGAGGATTTCCAAACGTTATATGTGGTACCATAACAAAAGCCTCGGGGCACTGCATCTTGAAAAGTACGAAGGAGCTAAGCCTGTAAAATAATAAGTAGAAGTTCATTTCTTTTTAATATAGGTAATCCTGCCTTAATTTCACATGCGTTGTTCTGATGCTGTTTGACTGTTTGTTATCACATTGTGATCTATTTTGGAAGTGTGACAGCAATAGAATTTTCTCCAAAGAATAACCTCTGGCGTAATTTATTCTCGACCTCATGTCCTTCCTTATTATATGTTGCTCCAATAGTTGGCGCCATATATATATATATATATATATATATATATATATATATATATATATATATATATATATATATATATATATATATATATATATATATATATACAAATGTCCGAGACCACTTCTTGGCATGTCTGTTTAGAAGTGTGTCGGAAACTGAAGTCCATTTTTAAAACAAAGTTCTCTGGTTAGACAAGACGACGTTCATCAATATATATCAAGCGAAGACCAGAATATGTATATACCGCACGTATTATTTATTGCCTCTTTAGACATAAACGCCCGGTGAATTGGCGGGGGCGTCTGCTGACCACTGTTTCGTTCATTGCTCCTTCTTTTCCTGTTTTTGTTTCTTCTATACCATTATCGACATTAATCCTTATTTGCCTATTGTACAGTTATTTTAAGCCTACTATATCTGTGGTGCTGGCCGGAGCGTATTTCTATTGATTCTTTTTAGATTACCCGCAGCATGCGTAGTATTTGTCCCTTCATGTCAGGTGTGTACAGGAAACACGCTAGCACTGACTAACGCACCGTCGCTCCATTTCCTGCTCTGAAGTCTCCCGTATTAACACATCGAAGCGTGAAGGATCCGAGCGTACAGAGCCAGAAATCGCAGCTGTTGACCGCGTATTCTTCGTAGTTAGGCACATGCCACGCCGCACCAGACCAGGTGGTTCTGGTCTTTTCAGCAATAGACACAAGTTGTCAATTCAATATTTCCAGACCAAACTGAGCCGTGTATACAGAAGCAGCAACAAAGCAAAGAAACATTCTCAGGTTGCTTTAAACATAGCGCACACTACTTTCATGCTTAACTAACGCTGAGCAGCATTTAAGTTTTCATGCACTGTTCTTTTAGGCACAGTCAGGTTTCGAACTTTCTGTTTAGTTTCGTAACGTTGGCTAGCTTGACAAGCTTGAGGAAGTGCCTTTTTTCCCGTCAGAATGACAATTTATTTTACACCATTTCTAGTGTAAAGCTAATGACCGCTTTTTTGTCTCCCTATATATTCGCCTTTTAATTCCTTTTTCTTTAACTTTCTTTTATTTCTTCATTCTCTTTGCCACGTGAAATCTCTTAAGACATTTCTCTTCCCTAAATTGCTTACCTAGAGGACATTTGCATGTCGGTGGTTAGACATGCTGAAAAGGAGCCTCTCCTCGACTGACAGCATTCCCAATCTCCGTGGTTCACAAAGTGGATGGCTGCCTTCAGCCTTAGTAGCCCTCTCGGTTGTCTGGTCTATGAGGAGAAGCTGGATAGGGGGAGGAGGAAAGAGAAAAGTAGAAGGCAGGGAGGTTCACCAGAATAGCGTCCGATTGGCTACCCTACATCGGGGGAGGGGAAAGGGGAAAACAAAGATCACAGGGAGAGAGAAGCTGGATAGGGGAGAGAAGAAGGAGGATATGCTCGTCTCCCGCACAAACGGGATGTCCTACAGTTGACCCTGAGGTGACGAACCATTGGGGAAAGCAGAGAGTCCAACTACGTACCAAACGCAAGTCCAACATAAACTACCAAACTCAGGTGACCCGCTGAAGCTGTAGTGTGAAGTGAGCGTATCTTACGACTACCATATTATATTGCACGAATCTTACGCCAACGCCTCTAGCATACCGACCTCTCGCTTATGCGGCAAAAGAAAAGTGGGTTATATATTGTCATCACTAAATGTGAAATCTCTGTCACCTGAGAGACCAGTCACGAAAATATTGACCCGTGTTCTAGCTTCAGCCGGCTAGCACAGGCGTGACAGATGTCGACAGCGCAAGTGGCTTACAACAAAGCTGTCATTGCATTCGTAAAGCACGTACGACACTTCCACAGACATCCAAAGACACTCCCTAGAGATCGCGAGACGCAGAAAGTTTTGGGCATACACTTCGCTTCTCATTTGGGACTTGCTTCGGCAAACTGAAGGACTGCGACAGAATGGTATGCGTTAAAGACGAGAAGCGTAGGAAAAGGGACGCCTTCCTCTTTTCTGTTCACACCGCTCTCCTGCAATAAATGCCATGGCGGTTCCGTGGCGGCAAGGATTGGTATTTTCTTCTTACGAGCCAACAATAAATTTAGTAAGAATGCTTACGACGCAGCAAAGCCGGCCCAAGTAAACACAATTCTGCAATATGTCTGCCTGCTTCTTATAACGGCGGGAGTATGCGCGTAACGACGCTCATGATGGCAGCAAGCATATATATCTTTATACGCAAGTCATAAGAGAATATTAAAATAGAAGTATTATAAAGATGCGAACGTATGCAGCATTAACTCGAAGAGTAACCGAGTGTCTACGCAAGGGGACGGGAAAAGGGGAAACAAGGGAAAGACAGACCGAGAAAATAACGAAATTGTTTTGTTCACAGATACCACGCGTGCAAGGACATTGCTAAACATTGAAAGCAGTGTCGCTCGAGATTAGTGATCGAAGTACACACAGCGCATTCGGCGTCTTGTGCAAGGCAGCTTGGAACACCGTGATTTGTACAAACTGCACACACACTCCTCGCCGAAGTCGTCCTCGCTCTAAAACGTTTGGTCTCTCTCTGCAGTCATTTGTCCTTATCGACGACGTTGACATGTATGTTATGCGGACTACTTTAGCGTCTTCCCTGTGCCAGTTGCAAAACCTAGTGCCAATGGGAACTTCATTGCTAGTTGTTTATTGTATTAAGGATTCTCAATCCATAATGGGGCTCGATAACGTGCGTCTGTAAACCTGTGCAGCTTTATTTAGGGCACTTGATATCACCAAGAAATCCCACATAGAGAGATGTAGTGATGCAAGTGTTCATGTTGCTTTGTTCCTCTCGTCCTATCATATGTTACCGTTAAATTCTTTTAATGTTGTCTTTCTCTATGCGTAATTATAAGTTTATTATTAGAGAGATAGTGTAATTATTTCCTCACTTGCATTAATGAAATATTTAGGATACTACTAAAAAAAGGAATCCGAAAATAATTAGGGACATTCCATACCATACTCCCGTCCATAAGAAAAAATAAACAAACAAACAAAAACTGATGGCCCTTCCACTCAGTGACGAAGGATGACCAGCGAAGCTGTGTATGCGAGCTCCTTAATGGCGAACTGCCCCAACGCCGCGGGTTGGCCTCACATTGCACAATCTTTGGGATTGGCCCACGCACACTCTAAGAAAAGTTTGCACCCTTTGGAGTGCATCTCTGCCACGCAACAATAATCGTCATCTGCCTTGATGCGTTTCCTTTCTTAAAAACGCCGCGCCCACTACTTCCCTGTCGGGAATGCTATGTCATGCTGATAACGCATATGCCGTTCGTCACTGGAAAGTACCGGGCTCGCAGCGTTAAAGAAAGGAAACGCGTCAAGGCCGATGACGATTATTGTTGTGTGGCAGATATACACCCCAAAGGGTGCAAACTTTTTTTAGAGTGTGTGGGGAGTGCTTAACGCCTGCTTCACCTCCACCGCCGGTCGGCCTAGTATTGCCCTATCTTCAGTATGCCCACGTATGGCAAGTGCTTAACGCCTGCTTCGTCTCCACTGATGGTCGGCCAGGCATTGCACTATCTTTGGGATCGGCTCACGTATGGGGAAAGTTGAACGCCTGCTTCACTTCCGCCACGGCCAGGCATTGTACTATGTTAGAGATTGGCTCACGTATGGGGAGTGCTTAACGTCTGCGTCACCTCCGCCGCGGGTCGGCCCAACATTTTACTGTCTGTGGGATTGGCTCACGTATGGGGACTGCTTAACGTCTGGGTCACCTGCGCCGCGGGTCGGCCCAGCATTGCACTATCTTCGGGATTATTTTTACACGCGAACACGATAGTAGGGAAAGTAGCCCTTAACAAATTCGCAATAAGTGGAAAAGAAAAGAAACATTACATTGTAGAATTTTTCTACGGTAATAACCTTTATTTTCCTCTCTCTCTCTCTCTCTCTCTCTCTCGGCGAAGCTGCTGGTTGATGTATGCGGTGGGTTACGTCCAACCCCAAGCGTCCATTGTAACCTTCACCCCAAGCGATCATTTGAAATTCTTTCTACAACGAAAGTTTAGAGTAAGAATCATCGCCGGCAGCGCGTTCTTATTTCTATGGGACCTTGGAATTTTGGAGAGACTCCGGAATTGAATCGGATGGTTACGTTAGTTTTTTGGTAAGAAGGTTCAGGTCGACTACCTTCTCCGCGCGTTTCATCCATGCATTGCACACACTTGTGGCTGAACCGTGCTCTCATATTCGTAAACGCACATGTGCCTGTCAGTTTAGAAATAGGGGCGCCGATGCCGAAGCTTTAATGCGGGCCCATCACGAGGCAGGCGTGTTAACCCAATTCTCTTTCCACCGGTTGTTGTATACGGGAGAACACTGCGGCCAAGCCACATACATCCGTCCAAATATATGTAGCCGCATCTAAGTCTTGGCGCATGGCCGCATGAATGATGAGTTGTCTCCGTGACTAGACTTTCTCGAACTATAAAGGTGCGGTGATGGAAAAAGAGGAGGCATGCGCCAGTCTTTCAGTAAGAGTCTCAGTAAAGCTTTTTATTTTATTGCGAAGCAATACTACTTTAGGTCGCACTTCAGCCCGTTCCGTGGCGAGGCGGTGGTAGGCACCATTGACCTTTAGCGTGACCTCGCTGCGTGACGTCACACCACGTGACCTCGAGTGACGTCACACCAGCTGTGTAAAAACGGGGCCCCATCTCACGCCGTCGCGAGGCGAGGCGGTAGCCACCAACGGCGGCCTAACTCCCGCTCCTCTCACCAGGGGCGCTACGGTCGGTGTGACGTCACACCAGCTGTGTAAAAACGGGGCCCCATCTCACGCCGTCGCGAGGCGAGGCGGTAGCCACCAACCGCCTCGCAATCCTCGCACTATTGCTTCGCAATCCCCAGGCTTAACCAAGCTAAGCCACGGCCGTTTTTTTTTTTTCAGCGCCGAGAATATTACGCAAACATAAACTGCTACACGCTAAAAATAGTATTTTCTGACAATCCTAATGCGCCGTGAGGCGCCGCCGACGCTGCACTGTTTTATAATGTACGGCCTATTGAGCCGTATATCATTCTAAATTTCGGAATTTAACGTACCAAGACAACTCGATAGCTATGAGAGATGCCACAGTAAAGAATTCTGGATACAATTTCGACCACCTAGAGTCGTTGAAGGTGCAACCAAAATAAGCACTCTAAAGGTTTTTTTTTTTCGTGTAATTTTGCTTGGGCCAGGGTGCGGCTGCCGCGGCTGGGTATCAAAATCGCGACTTCGTGCCCAGCAGCAGAACTGCATAGCTCCTGAGCAACCACGGAGACTTGGTGACAAAAGTTTTAAGTTCAATTCTGGGGTTTCTGTGCCGAAGACAGGATCTTATGAGGTGTAAGTCGTAGTGGGGACTCGGGATTATTTCTGACCACCTGGAGTTCTTTAATATGCGCCCGATGCACGGTACAGGAGCGTTTTATTTTTACCTTTATTTGTATATTTGTTTCATCTTATTTTATTTTATTTTATTTTATTTTATTTTATTTTATTTTATTTTGCTTGCGGCTGCCGCCGGGATTCAATCCGTGAAATTGAGCTCAGCAGCGCCATGCCATAGCCATTAGAATACCACGGCGGGTCAGATGCTAAAACTGGCGAATGAACATCAAATGAATGTATGGCTGTGTGTTTGTAGCAGCCACCTTCCTGCCCCCCCCCCTCCCCTTTACTTCTACGGCGCTTGTGAGGTTAAATTTAGATCTTGCGGTAACCGATGAAACTTGTGGATCATCTATGTCTTAAGATATGGCGTAGCATTAGCCGCTGAATTTGATTTTCTTTCTTCAGCTATACGCAGCTATGCTAACGTAATTGAAACAACTTTCATAATTCTTCTTTGCAAACTAAGCATTGAGTCTCCATGGAGAAATCAAATTAACCTAGCGAAACGTAACCAAATGGAATACATCAAACGCTGGTGTCAGCGACGTATCACGAACATGTGAAAATACGAAGCAAACCATTTTAGGCGTTGCTCAGTGCTTTCTTTAATTATGGACTGCTCTGTCTCTCTTCGAATGACAACTCTTGGTTCCATCGGGCACTGGGAACAAACGGCGTCGTTTGAAGTCCGAACGGCAGCGGGCTACAAGTTTTCTGCGTTGTGTAATGGGAAGTGTGATACCCGCACTACAAAGATCCACCTTTCTGTAAAATTACCTTGCCACCGTCTACAACTCTGGCACGAAAGAATTCAGTGTAATATACCCCCCGTTTTCACACATGTGTGACTCTAACAAAAGAGAGAGAGTAAGAAAGAGAGAGAGAGAGAAAGGCAAAGGAAAGACAGGAAGGTTAACCAGATATTATCTCCGGTTGGCTACCCTGTACTGGGGCAGGGGCAAACGGATGCGATAGCTGAGAGATAGAAAAAAATAAAAAAGGAAAGAAAAAAATAAAAATAAAATACACACACGAACGTACACACGATACACACGAACTGTTTCTGTGGCACTGTCACGCAGCCTGCGAAGGCGCTCCCAGTGTTACGCAGAGTCACCGTCCAATCCTACGTCACACAGTGTACAGTCACAGTTTGTCACAAAGTCCCGTGTCTTTTAAGTAACGCAGCAGCGCCTTCATAGCGGGTCGGGCCGATGTTCGCGTAGGCCAGTTTCCAAGGATGTTTTCTGTTATTGGGCGCTTGTCCAGTTTGTCTAGGGTGGCTGAGAGGGCTGCTCTTTGCAGGTTGAAACGAGGGCACTCACAAAGAAGGTGCGCGATTCTTTCATTGCACCCGAAGAAGTCACAAAGTGGGCTTTTGGCCATTCCGATAAGAAAGGAGTACGCATTTGAATATGCTACTCCAAGCCATAGACGTATTAGAAGGGTGCAGTTACATCGTGGAAGTATGGGCGGAATACGGAGCTGTAAATTAGGGTCCAGGGTATGAAGGCGTGCACTCGTGAACTCGGATGCATTTCATTGAGCTAATGTTAGGTCACGCGCAAGTGCGGAAAGTCTGTGACATGCAATGATCGTCTGCTCGTTCATTGCCATGTATGCTCTGAACATATGTGTGAACAGATATGTGGTACACATACCAAAAACATATCCGTGGTAGGTATAGTTCACGCAGACTTGGAGCAAGCGTCCAGAGGTGAGAGTAAAAGTGTTTTGCGCGGAAAGGAAGAAGAAAGAAAGAAAACGAAAGAAAGAAAAAAAGAAAGAAAGAAAGAAAGAAAGAAAGAACGTAGGAATGAAATCGGTGCAATCAGTCCTCTCTTGTGAGTAATGCAGCGGCCCAGAGACCAATCCTTTCTATGAACTGCATTTTTTGTGCCAGGCTTGTCGCTGTAAGGGACAGATATAATTGCGGCATTGAATGGATCTATACTCGAGGATACTAAGCCCCGAGGGTGCCAACGGGCCGCCTATCCAAGAGAGTGTAGGAACTAGGTATTCGCTGGCAACGGTTTCTTCCACTTACACCCACTCAAATAGCTGCAACGTAACAAGGATTTATCCAGACAGCCAATCCAGTGTAGTGATTTAGTAGCCAAATACAAAGCTGTCTTTGCGACTAACGGACTCAATTTTTTTCTATTTTCTTTTTCTTCTCGTTAAAAAAAAAAAGACTCTCTTACCCCCCCCCCCCCCCTTTACATCAGTTGCGAAAGGAAAGCCCCAAGCGTACTTCCGGCACTCACAACCTACTATAAGAATGTATGAAAATTTCTTGATGCTTCCACGAAACCCCAGCGCTAGAAATTTCCTACAAACGTCGTACTCGAGCACAATTGTCCTGCTATGCGTACGAGGCACTGGCGTTTCAGAAGGTCTCGCTCTCCTTGTTTTGCGATTTTTTCTTGGTGATTGCTTCGTATTCTCGTTCCATTCGGAGTTTATTAATACGTGCCAAGGAACCTTACCGTTTGATGGAATAACACCCAATCAAGTCCTATGTAGCTGCTCCATAGCAGCCGGCAGAAACAGCAGTATTCCGGTTCGCGCGAGGCCAGTGCGCCGTCAGACAGCCAATATGCCAATGACGGTGCTTCCACAATTCTTCATGTCTGATGATATGGGGACTTGTCGAGTGTGGTGCTGTGTACTTTTCTTTGTGCACTTAAACGAGAGCGACATATAGAGAGACAAAATCTTTAATTATATCCTGGAGGTGTTAGCCTGGCTGTTCGCCTTAGATGCAACGCAAGGCGCTGGGTGAGGATATTTATATATGCAGTCACAAACACTTAGCAGATAAACACGCACACACATATGTACAATATATAGATTCTTTAAAGTTTGTGGTCCGCAAGAATGTCAGAAGCGCTTTCGTGGTGCCTAACGCCCATGTGGGGCGTTACGCACCACGTTGCATTGCCATGGGCCGGAAATGTGCCGCCGTCCCAAGCTCAAGTCCTTTTGCAGGAGTAGTGCCGCCTTCAAAGACTATCTCTCTGACGCGTAGCAGCAGCAGTCGCACAGAGCATGTCGCAGGTTTTCAGGGGCATTGTATTCAAAGCACATTGACGAGTCCGTCAGTTGATTCTTACACTTGAAGTAGTTGAGTCTGATGCGGCGTAGACATGTTTGGTCTTGTCTATTGAGGCCTCGCGGCCTGTAGAAGTCACATGATGGATCAATTTTGTATAGAGGTCCATACTGATGACTTCCATCGGTCCTGAGGGATCGCTGGAAACGCCAAGCGTACGCAGATACCCGTGTTGATACCTGCAGATACCCGCAGATACCCGCGTCTTATTAAAACGATGACAATCACACAATAGGCGCAATATCGTCTCTTTCCACCCGCAAACTTCATATTCTGTACTTGTGGCCATCCAGATAAAGTAGGAGTACGCATTAATAAAAGCTACTTGAAACCATAGGGGACAAATGAGAGTTACTTTCCGTCGTGGTAAGAGATGAAGATTCAGGGAACAAAGGCGCTGGATTTTAGAGTCTGCCGAATTGCATTGGGCCAACGTAAGCTCGCAAACAAGCGCACCGTGATTTTCCGCTACATCGGTTCTTGACATCGAGAAAGCGACGACACTGTTATGTGAAGAGTGAACGGCTGCGTCTGCTTCCTCGTTTCCAAGGATAGCACTATGACTTGGTAACTGAGCAAATGTTGCAGAGTGGCAATGAACTCTTGACACTACACTTTTGGGGAACTATTTCTCTACTTTACCACTTCCAACGGCCTCATTTGTTGTCTTTTTCCGGCGCACAGCAATTACACCTGTTTCATACATCTATCTATCGTCTTTTTAAAACATTTATTAGCTTGTTGCTCAGTTTTACGCCATTGGCCCCGTCCGTAGTGGTAGGCCGATCCCGGAGATAGTACAGCCTACAGTTCCCATAAATATCTGCCGCTGGTTATGTGACACTAGGTGTGTTGTCATGCCACTGGGTATGTGCTACCGTCATCCCGCCGTCGTCGTCATATCGTCATCGTCACGTCAAATCACCCCATCTACATCACACAGGCGATTGTCGTGAGATGTTCGCCATACAGTCTTCATCATACCGCCTTCGTCATTCCTTTTTTTGTTATTCCACCGTAATCATGCTGTCGTCATTCAATTGGGACTACAACGCCATTGCAATGTCACTGTCGTCATACAGCCGTCATAGGCACGCACTAAAAGAAAACTTGATGTTTCCAAAGTATGCCAGTAGCATAAAAAAAAAAATACGCAGCACATTCTATTGAACAATGGTGCTTTCTCTTTTCTTAAAAATAGAAATGTGATGTGTGATTAAGTTCAGTGTCGATTCAGTCCATATTTTACTCTATAGTTAAAGTAACAACCTGCCTAAAACAGATTTTGCAGCTTGTTATTAAGCACATTTTCTGACTGCCGCCAGCTGCTTGAGATGCTACACTTTCCCGCCGAAGATATAATTGGAGAAAGTAGAGAGAACATGGAAGCAGGAAAGGCAGCGAGGTTAACCAGACTGAGTCCAGTTTGCTACCCTACACGTGGGGAGGGGAATGGGGAGCGAAAGAGAGAGAAAACATTAGTCCAACATCAGGAGAGAAAACCACCGTCAGACTCTCCAGTGTGCCTTGAATAGACTGGATGACAGGTCATTTACAGAAGCAAAGATCTTGGGAACCTGGCGTCACAGTTCAGTAGCCCAGAAAGCAGTTCGACTGCTTCTTCACTACCTGGGGAAAGTTGATTTCTGCAACGGTGATTAGATTCTCAGGACTATTGGTAGGACTAAACTTATCGTGTATGCACAGCTTTGTATATGCCTTTTGGCGTATGTTTATATAAGTACGCAGACTTGTCCGTATGGGGAAAGTCACTTTCACCCCTGCGAAAGCGGTTACTCCCACTCAGACAAGCCTATTTTATAATATTTGCATTGCATACGTGGCTCGCTGCGTCATTTTTTTTTTCTGCGCTGCCGTAAGACAAAGTTTACGTCATTCTATTTGACCCTACGAGAATAATGGTCGTCTTTTTAATAATCGTGTTTTTTGCACGCTACACCCGCCGGCTGGTTTCGCTCCTAAGCACGAGGACGCGGGAGCGGATCCCGGCCGCGGCGGCCGCATTTCGATGGGGATGAAATACAAAACATACCGTCTCCCGTGCACTGGGGGCACGTTACAGATCCCCTGGTGGTCAAAACTAATCCGGAGTCCCCCAGTACGGCGTTGCTCATAATCAAATCGTGGTTTTGGCACGCAAGACCCTAGAATTTAATTCAATTCTTGCACGTGACACCTTCGATGTATTTTCGCGCTGCTATTTTTGTGGTTGTGGTGAAGATGGTGTTGCAGCAGGCGGGGTTAGACTGGCACGCTTAGCTGGCAATTCTCCCGCCTGAGCCTGAGTCGTTTATGAGCTCCGCGTCTCGAAGAAAGGCAATCAACAGTCGTTAAAGTTTCTTTCTGATTACTGCGGGCCTTTCAGGGAGAATTACGTCTTCGAAACTCGCATGTGTAGGGCCTTTCTTTCGTAGGGTGTGAAGCAACACATTTCTTTTCACGTTAAATTGCGGGCATAACAACATGAAGCTGTTATCACCACTAATCTCACCACATAATGCACAAAGTGGAGAAGCGAATCGTCCGGTCTTAACTAACCAAGCCTTGATGTAAGCGAAGTTAGTTCTAACGCGATACAATATATAGGCTAGCTTCTTCGCGAGTAATTCCTTGCGCCGACTTGCTTATATTTAATTTCTTTCTGACGTGTGCTGCGTGGTAAACCATACAAAAGAAAGAAAGAAGAAAACAAAAATAAAGTCCCGGAACCAAAGGGGCTTGACTGAGTTTTGTGGAACGCCTGAAAAATATTGCGGATTACATCCTTAGCTTTACGCAAAATTCTTCCGGGACCTTTGGTAGAAAACCGGCCTGCGCCTGGTTAACCTCCCTGTCTTTCCTGTCTTCTGCTTCTCTCTCTCTCTCTCTTCCGGGCCGTCAATTTTGGGGAAAAGGGCAGCGCTTCGCGTGCAAGCGCGTCAGCTTTTTTTATTTAGCTGCACATGACTAGAAAACGAGTCTTGCGCTGGAAATGGCGTGAAGAGCAGCATTTTTGTCGGATAGTGTTACGCGTTCAAGTTTATTTTCTTATATAAGAACGGAATGGTTGCTTTTAGTCGCACACGCATGCAAACAAATATGCAGGAACGCGAACTGTTGCTTGTGAAGGAATTATGCATGCAGAACACTATGCAAATAGGTACTATCGTGATAGCCCGTGGAAATGGTCCGCTTGAAGAATAGTAGAAAATAAGCAAACAAAGAACAAACATATAATTGTCTGTGCAGTTACCAGTTCTCTGAGCTCCCCCCCCCCCCCCCCCCCCCCCTAATCTCTCACTCAGTAATAATTCTGCAAATCGCTGCAGCGAAAGTATCCTCGAAATGCCATTCAAAATGCATGGGTGTAAGAGGAGTCAGTCGTAACTCGATACAGTAAGGTAGCTTCTTTGCCGGTAAGTCCTTGGACCACAAAGGCTTGACGTGCAGTTTTCTGGAACACCCAAGAATGATTGCGGATTGCGTCATTTGTTTCCTTTAAATTTATCGGAGCTTTTTATTTCAGGGGCACTTCGACCCCAAGCGCGTCAGGTTTTGTAATTTTGTGGACATAGCTATAGCTATGGGTCCTGTGCTGGCAATGGCATAAAGAGCAGCATTTTTTTTTTCTCCTTTAGTGTTACTTGCACATATTTATTTTCGTATGTAACAAAGGAATGGTTGATTTTACTCACATACACGCGCAACCAAATATGCAGGAGTGCGAAACGCTACGGAAGCGAGGATCATCATGCATGCAGGAAAAGTATGCAAATAGGTGCCTTCATACTAGCCCTTGAAAACGACGAGCTTGACGAATAGTAAAAAGAAAGAAACAAAAGCCAAGAAAACATCCACTGCATCAACCTGCGCAGTTTTCAGCTCTCTTAGCTCATCTGAGGCATGGTCGTCTGAATCGCTGCAGCGAAGGCATTCTCGACTTCGAAACGTCTTCTACTTTTCTGCAAATGGGTTCTTGCCGCGTAGGCAGGAAATTACAGTCGACGTATTGTGAATGTCGCTCCGAACTCTGCCAGTGAAAGGCAGGCAGAAAATGCGAATGCACATGCAAAATCAAAAATAGAGAAACTTCGGAATTGTGCATGCACGCAATGCGGAAAGGCACATCGAGCAATCTCCTGTCCATTTCCATTGGAGACGCTGCTCGGGAAACCAATTACGATGGCAGTAAAAATAACTTTGAAACCTACATCCTTACCGAAAAATGTACGACGAGATTGCGCGTAGATTGCTCTGTCTGCTCACACCATCAAAGAAATCCTGAAATTGTGTGTCATTTCATTCTTCTTTTCCTTGCAATGAAGATACATGATTACCTCAGCGACATGTCCGGGGTTTTAACCTTGCTCACTTTGTTCATTTCTTTTCTCTGTCTCTCAATCTTCCTTCTCAGCATGCTGTCATTTATACCAACGTATAGAAGTAGGGAACCAGATAATGTGGCTATTTCACAACCCTGTGCGTCCGCGAGCCATCATACCTCGCTGTTGACATGCACAAACTTTATTCGACGCCGAGCGCAATGCGCACGGTTTGTTAAGTACAAAGGTGGCCGTACTAGGAAAGATCGATTCGACGCGAACGTGAGCGTGTCTATCAGAAAGCGCAAACTTAAGCTACAGAAAGCGAGGCCTTTCGCCCGGTCTGACGCCTAATTCCCTCTTGCACAACACGTTGAGAAAATGGACATGTATACATAGTGCTGTTTATCGCAACATGTTCTTCAAAGCAACAACTGTTTCCTGCTTTTTTAGGCTGTTACATGCAATGCGTTTCGCAACACTCTGGGCGACGTCTGAGGACGGACTTCGGCACGTTCAATGCGCCGGTAATAGCATACAAATGCTTCGTTTTTCTATGGCCCATAGTCAGCCTGCGAAAGCCTAACCGCCGTTCGCCATCCTATTTGAGTTTCGATTCGAGATATCTTGAGATCCTATACGCTTCGTAAAATGAATCCTGTTTACTGCAACTCAGAAGCATCAGCGGTTCTATATATTACTTTCCCTATGATTCCATTCGTGCCTCTTGCGAAGTTTACCTCCTCGTCGAGCACCGCGCGAACGTCAGGACGCATCAGATTCCTTTAATGGTTCTTCAGAACAGTGTTTGCCTGAGCTTGTTGGTTGCACATGGCGCAAATTCTTTCCCGCAGAACGTACTGACACGGACAAAAACGGACGACGAAACACGCTGGTCGTTAGTCCCTTTCTGTCCGTGACAGTACGTTCTGCTGGAAACCATTTGTGCTACGTCCTGAGGGTGCATTTGAGCGCAGGCATCTCTTAGCTGTCACGCGTATCCGACGCGAGAAGAGTGCGTGTGTGTGTGTGTGTGTGTGTGTGTGTGTGTGTGTGTGTGTGTGTGTGTGTGTGTGTGTGTGTGTGTGTGTGTGTGTGTGTGTGTGTGTGTGTGTGTGTGTGTGTGTGTGTGTGTGTGTGTGTGTGTGTGTGTGTGTGTGTGTGTGTGTGTGTGTGTGTGTGTGTGTGTGTGTGTGTGTGTGTGTGTGTGTGTGTGTGTGTGTGTGTGTGTGTGTGTGTGTGTGTGTGTGTGTGTGTGTGTGTGTGTGTGTGTGTGTGTGTGTGTGAATACGGGCCCTGTATTTTACAGGGCGCGGAGGTCTAGAGAACGGCACGGTTCTTCTATACTAAAAGGCATCGGCATCATTGCATCACATTGATAATCTTTGCTTTTGCTTGTTCTATAAAGCCCATTTTAACATCAGTGTGCATACATTTGCAGAGAGCCGAACACATAGAAAGATATATAGTATAGAGAGAAACAAAGCCAAAGGAAAGACAGAGTGGTTAACCAGACATTATCTCCAGTTGGCTACCCTGTACCGGGGGAGAGGCAAAAGGATACCATAGGTGAGAGAGAGAAAAAGAATGAAAAAACGGAAAAAAAGAGAAAGAAGAAACCGACACACAGGTACATACAATACAGAACTGCTTCTGTGGGCACTGTCACACAGTCTGCGAAGGCATTCCTAGCATTACACAGCGTCATCGTCCCATCCTACGTCGCACAGTGCACAGTCACAATTTGTCACAAAGTCCACTTTCTTTTAAATAACGCAGCAGTGCCTTCATAGCGGCTCGCGCTGATGTTCGCGTAGGCCACTTTTTAAGGATGTTGTTTCACATTGTTGGGTGCTTGTCCACTTGGTCTAGGGTGGCTGAGAGGACTGCTCTCTGCGGGTTGAAACGAGGGCACTCACACAGAAGGTGCGCGATCGTTTCATTGCACCCGCAGAAGTCACAAAGTTGGCAGTTGGCCATTCCGATAAGAAAGGAGAACGCATTTGAAAATGCTGCCCCAAACCATAGGTGGACTAGAAGGGCGAAATTACGTCGTGGAAGGTCGGGCGGAATACGGAGCTGTACGTTCGGGTCTAGGGCATGAAGACGTGCACTTGTGAATTCTGATGAATTCTATTGAGCTAATGTTAGGTCACGCGAAAATGCGGAAAGTTTTTTCGCTGCGTCAGCACTCGAAAGAGGAATGACAACGCAGTTGACGCCGTCATGGGCACATCAGGCAGCTGCGTCCGCTCGATCATTGCCATATATGCCACAGTGCCTAGGCAACCACTGATATATTATACCGTGTCCTTCGTCGATTATGTGATGGTGGAGTTCGCTTAAATCTGCGACGAGCTGCTCATGTGATCCATGGCGCAGTGCTGAGAGTACACTCTTTAGGGCTGCCTTGCAATCACAAAAGATTGACCATACATGGGGGATCCCTGAATGGAATGAAGAGCCGCACGCGGGGCTACCAGTTCAGCAGCTGTCATTGATGATACATGTGACGTCTTTAGCTGCACTATGACGGATCTTGTTGATATCACCACAGCACCAGCTGAACTTGCAGGTGTGACTGAGCCATCGATGCAAACATGCACGCGGCCACTGTGCAGCTCATGTAAAAGTCCTAATGTGGCCTGCATCAGGGCAAACGATGGCATGTTAGCTTTGTTCGTGATTCCTGGAATGGTGAGGCGTATTTCATGTTTGTGCTGGTACCATAAAGGTGAGGATGGTCTTGCTGCATGCATTGAGTTCGATGGCAACGAGATAACACTGGCAGCAATTAAACAACCGAAAATTGTGTGTGGCCTTTCTGCGGGTAAGCGGCAAGATGGTGAGAAGGTAGTCGGGCAACGTGCCGAATTTGCGCCTTGAAAGCGTCGGTTGCCAAAAGTACGTTGATATTGGGTGATCTCGAGCTATGACAATCGCTGCCGCTGTAGACGCACACTTCGCAAGACCGAGTACGTCCTTAGGGCTTGAGCTTGTAGTCCTTGAAGTACACGCAAGTTTGTTTTGCAGGTGTTGCCAAGCATAGGGAGGCCGTATCTTGAAACACCGAGAAACAAGGCGTTTTAAAACTGCAGCATTGACCCCACCGATGTGCCTCAAGATATACTGTAATATACTCAAACGTCACTGATGTCGCCAAATCAGACCACACAAGAAGATGCCAGAGAGTAAATGGGAGACGCATTAACTAAATCTCCTGAGGTATTCTTGAGGATTGGAAATAAACGAATGGAAAGCCCATTCAGCGCGCACTTCCGGGCGAACCATGGACGGGTAAGCCGCGTGCCAGTAGGAAACCTGCTCATGAAACACGCACTGTCTAAGACCATGAAAGCTTCACCGCTAAGATGCCATCAAGAAGCCTATGTTGATAATCTGAACACCAGCGCAGGATACTATACACAGATTCTGAATAATGAAGATGGAGTCCCATTGGCCTTCGGAATGACCTCAGTGAAACACGCCAGAGGCCTTCCCCACCTGCACTCAAAGACGGGATCACAGAAGCAGAAATCGATACAGCTATGGCTGTGTGCGGCCATGTAGGACAGAATTTGGGCCTTCTTTCTTCTGATGCGGGAAAAAAAACAAAGTGGTAGCAGGGTGTGCGCAAAGGATAAAGTACCATACAGGTTATATTGCTTCCGAATCGAGGATTCATAACCGGAGCCACGGGCAACACTTTGAGCCCGGGGAACATGCCGTGTCCACTTAGTGGTACTTCCTTTTATTGCAGGAAGTACTGCGTATAGAGTGCACTAAGGTATGTAGTTAGACTGCTACCAGTCCGTTCGGATCCCATTGCAGCAGCGCTATACACGGAATGGAACCAAGAACGTTCGTCCGCTGTGCATGTGGCCGGTCCTGGATTCTAGCACATGGTTCCTCTGTTGCCGATGTCTCTTATAAAAACACGTGTATGGCGCTGTTGACTTTAACTTTACCAGAGAGTTAAGGAAACTATCCATAATAACTTTCGCATTTGCCACTGCGCGGAGATGGGGCAACGTACTTAGGCTTCCATCATTTCAGAATTTAGACTTGTTACTGCTTTAGGACAACATTGGCATTTCGTCACACTACAATAAAATAAAATGCTTATTTCTCTCACAGTAAAAGAGTAACCAGGCAGAGGGCACGCAAGGCAGAAGCCTGCATAAGGCAGCTTGAAGAAAAACGTGCATATGAGAAAGCGCACGGGGGCTAGGTTAAGGAAGCTTCACTTTCGTACTGAAATTTGAATTTCTACATTTTACTGGTGAACTCACATATTTCATCATTCTTTTAGGGGGCTTGGGCCGAGTCAAACACAGATTTCTGCTACTCTACCTTCGACAACAATAACAGCTACCTTTCAGAAAAAAGGTCTTTCAAAAACCTGCCCTGAAAGATAGTCCGAGGATAAGACCCTTGGTATACAATGAAACTTGCCAGATCTCCCACACACAGATACACAGATTTGTAGCGAGCACTTGAGGGAAGGCTCGATTGCGCACGTGTTTGTTGTAAGACACGATAATCTTGTGCGTTCTCATGTCCATTCAGCCTGTCTCTATGACCCGGTTACACCTGATACAATAAACATAGTATCAATATAGCGCCACATAAACATAGTGATTAGAATCCTGTGAAGCTATGAATTACAACTTCCTTCAAGATTACGCAGCTGTAGTTAAAGATAGCGTGTGCTGTACTCTAGAGAAAGGCTAGAAACCACTGTAAAATGTGAAGCATCACCGCAGTGCACGTTTAATCCGTGCTTATTCCACAGAGGACAAGAAAAGGCGTTCGGGTAAAAAAACAAATCAATTGCCGGAATTAGTCTAGCTAGTATATATTGTGCTGTAAGGCATGAAGGCAAATAGAAACCTAGATCTTTTATCGATAGACACAAGTGCGTGCACTGTAAACAAATTCACACCCTTAAGGGTTCTAAGATTGCAAATCGGTCAATAACTGACACCCTTATACTCTTGCAGTTGTAATGTTGTTATTTATGGACAGAAAACACCCAACATGTGCAAATCGGTTTACAATGTTATATAGTACAGAAGCTGCTTTCAAGAAAGTTTTGCAGCCACGACAGACCGAACTTTTATTTAGCATTCAGAGATACATTAAATAGTGTACCTGAGCTAAGCAATATTTAGTGTTTTAGATTGCCCAAAGAAGCCATGGAGCAGAAATGTATGGTACAGAAAGCTGACTACCTACAAATTGCTGATAACGGTCACTAATTTAAAAAATGGTTCCGTGTTTTCCCGCAACGAGTTATAGCATTAATACATTATTATTACTCGAAGAGTAGAAAAAAGCCTTATTGCTCTGTCACACTGTCACCCCGAAATCCTTTGAACTCGGGTAATCTCACCTCTTGGGAAATAACTGCGGTGTCGCATGGCTATCCGTACGGTAAGAGAGTCTGAAGAAGTTTCTAGCCAGGGGGCATTGGTGGCCTCTCTTCACGGCTGATCTGTCTCTCCTCCCTACTGAGCTTAAGTTGCCAATAAATCTCATGGTTGCTTTTATTGTTCTCTTTTGCAACGAATTCACACTTAGAAATTTAGGTAACTTCTTTATATTACAAAAGCTAAAAGCCCAGCGAAACTACTTTGTGCGGGCGTCCCCGGCCCATTACACTAGGGGCGCCATCTCTGTTTTCCCGCATATTGAATACCAACCCAAAGAAACACTCACGCTAGTGCTGGTTAGCAGTTTATATCCCAACGAACTTGCCCTGCTGGCTGCTACTCAACGTCTGACCGTTTAATTTGGGTCATTGCATATGTTTCTTTTTATTTTATTCCATTTCTTCTGCGAGTATTTTATACTCCTACTTTTCTTTTATCGAGTTCTCTTTACTTGAACAATTCTCGACAGTTTGGTATCATAACGTTCTCCCGTATATATATGAAGTGCTTGTCGTGTTCCCCAGACAGGACATCTCACAAGGACGCACACACACATACCCCGCGATGTCTGCGCCGGCACCTAAAAAGAAGTCAACAAATCGTCTCCATCGTACAATCCATGCCTTACACTCTGCACAAATATTATTCTTGGCCCCTAGGTGGATGATTAGGCATGACGAAGAGGCTCAGGAAACATAATACTAACTCCTAAGAATCTACACTGCCAAGCTCTCGCCTCAAGCTCCGCATTTTCAGGATAGTCGTGTAGAATTAAACCATGAGAAAGCAAGTGGTGTGGGAAGATGGGATGAAATTAATATGCTCTGTGTATAACATTTTTAGGTAATTACACATGCGCTCCAGTAACTGCAGGTTATAGTAAAGGAAAAACAAATTTTGTTAACGGCTAGCGTGTCAAGAGCAACAACGGTAGAGTCCATGGTTTGCAGAGGAGGCCCCAAAAACCAATATTTATTGTCGAAAATTATTGCATAAAATCAGCGTAGGAATCAATGTCGAGTGGTGTAAAGTCGGGTTGCTTTAATTGGTAGATCGTCTGACTGTGGAGTGTCGAAAATGTGTGCTCGTTATATTCATAAGGTACTGTTCTGCATTGCTGTTTCTAACAACAGTTTGTAATCGTTGTCCATAAAAAAAGGTTGCGCAAGAGCAATTTGTTTCACCCACTAGCGCTTCTTAGCTCTCGAAATTTCCCACACATCACCTCCGAGCGTAATTACGCCGTTCGCTTATGGCAAGGGAGATTGTGTTTTCCTGTTCGACGAGGGTATTACGTGCGTTGTTGAAGAAACATATTTGGGGCAGACCAAGGTGAGAAAAAAACAGCTTATTTGAAAACTGCTCACCACGCTTACTGTGCGCACAAGCAACCAACGTAAAGAATCAGGGTTATAGCAATTTGAACGAAGCTTTTGTCCAGATGCCACATTTATTTATTTGTCTCGCTTGCTAGAAGCACGAAGCACTGCATAACGTGTGTTTAAATGTGTAAAGATGTGGTATACACGGCTTTCGACCCGCATTCCGTTAAATGCTAACGTGTCGAGAGCAAGAAGATTCAGCGGTCCACCAAGGTTATCTGATAACGAATGTTTAATGTCGATCATAACTAGACAAATTATATGTAGGAATCGATAGGGGCGCTGTAAACGTCGGGGCGTTCGCGTAGGCATTTGACTGTGGGCTGCTCTTGCGAAAAGTCCTATTTTGCCTGTAGGATTTTCGGTGTAGTGTCTTCACGAGCAGAATGTTTTTTTTTTTCTTTTTCCCCTTCCAGTATGGTATGGGACTAAAGTGAGTCCGTTTATAGAAATAGAAAATGAAAAATTGAGCAGAATAATACCAGCGTTCTTATGGAGTTCTATTCGCTTGGAAAAGTGACACTCTGTAATCTATTCCTGAACTCTGTATTACCGAGAGCCTCGACGAGTAATTTATCCCGACACTCGAACTCTGAATTGTAACACTGATCTTACAAAACATGAATGGAAACATAAGAACAAGGTTCTTATAATAATTTAAGGATCACACACAACAGAGAATGGCTTAGAAAAGTAACGTCACGGACTCATTTAGAGGTAACGCAAAACTGTAAATTTGTAAGCTCCGATTATCTCATAAGTAACTTGTAGGTACGGACTTGTGCCTTCTTTCCCTCCCTTTCTGCTGAGCTATGCTCAATTTCAAAGCAATGTTGGAGTAGAGTGGAAGGCCTCCTGCTGATGAGAGCAGATCGGAAACATTATCGTACCAAAGCATTTATATATATATAAGCTGCCTGCGCCTTTGCGAGCGTCGTGCGCTTAGTCGCACGACATCAATCTCAAGCACAGCGCTGGCTGCTGAAATCATGGCACGTGTCTTAAATGACAGGTTACTGTTGATATCACGTCACATTGATGCACAAGAACGTGTATCTAAGTGTTCAAAAGGAAAAATAAGAGGTACAGACATATAATATATAGCTACGCTGACAAGGAAGAAAGTCCACATCGTCTATGTCGATAACGGCTCACAAAAATGTATTCGTCTTTTTAAATCTCGCAGCGCTTCAACCTGGGCAAAATCGTCGACACCAGTTTGGCCAGGATGCAGTGTCAGGCGACGAAGTATGTGGCTTTCGCCGAACGACATCAAGGATAAGATTAAGCGGCTGCGCAGACTGCGTCATATATTTTTGTCTTCATGACATGGCGCAAAACATGCCAGGGATCATGTAATTTGGTGTAGAGCTTTTACAGTGCGACCAACTCGTCGAGAGAGCGATCACGGAAGCAGGAGACCAGTACATCTGTCTGGGGTTGCGATCGTAGACAGACGTCTGTGACGTCTACAATAACACCAAGAATTTCAGAGACGACTTAATAAGGAGCTCGACAGGAACGGTACCGTAGCGTGTACTTGCTGTATTCCACATGCAAGTTGCCGCGGAATCTCTTGTGCGATGGATTTGTTATTCGTCTGAACCACGCGTTTATTCTCCGCTCACATGTACACTATGATTTTGTCGTTAGGTGTTTACCCGCCCCGCGGCAGCCATCGATTGAGCGTCCCTCCCGCATTGAATTACACTGCTGGGAGGCCGTCAAGAGGGGTACCTATTTGCAGTGATTTGCGTGGCTCGGTCCTCTTTTCCGCAGCAACAGTCGTTCGGTGACGACGCATCGGCACTGATAACGGCTGCACCGAAGAAGAGTCGTTCGTGTCGATGACAAATGGCCTGCCTCTGCGAAAGCGGTCGCATTGCTTTTCCTTCGCAGGTCAATTATGGGTGACTTATAATCTGGGCATACTTGCTTCCTCCATTCCTGCCGCGTAGATTATATGGCGCTCACTGATGGGGGCGCAGCATTGTGTTCGAATGCACATGTGACAAATGACGTGGGAAGCTGAGACACCGGTGTATATATATATATATATATATATATATATATATATATATATATATATATATATATATATATATATATATATATATATCTGTGTGTGTATGTGTGTGTGTGTGTGTGTGTGTGCAGCGGAATATGAAGAGAAGGGAAGTACGAAAATACCCAAAGTTCACTTTTCTCGGAGAACATCTAAACAGTATAAGTGCAGTTCAACGAAACGCTTTTGATGTGAGGTGAAGTCGTAATTTCGCTATGCGACTGGTGTAGCAAAGTGCCAGCATGCAGGTCGACACTGTTGCCATTGTCTAGCAGTAAGCTACAATACAATGTATCTGGGGACAAAAAGTTGCCTTACGCCTAGCGCCTTATAAGCTATGAGACCATGGCGCTAACATCCGTTCAAGATACTCGCAGTCACGTGCCGTTATGGCTAAGATTGCGTGTACTGCACAGGTCCGATGGTTAATTTTCTTCACAATACTTAAAGAAGCAGAAGAATCCATATTTTTTAAATTAAATAAACGGAGACATTTGCGCCATGGTGTCGGAACTTACTTTCTAGGGTATGTTGCGGAAAAGTAATACAAATAATACATAAGAGAGAAAGCCGGTGATAGTCATCTTGTACAATAAGTTATCATGCACTCGTAACGCACTCAAAAGCAAGCTGTCTTTTTTTTTGTCTGTTGAAATGCGCAACTGCAGAAGCAAATTTTGCTTATTTCACCCCTTCTCTAGCCTCAAGCAGCTGTCTCAAGTCATAAGGAAATGTGGTTTACGAAACAGCTGGTAATTTATTCAGCTCCGTTGACTGATGGCTATTGTAGAGGCGCCACGTGCTTTTTTTATAAAGGATCTTTAATAAAACCATGTCTCCATCAACACAAGCATGCACAATGACGCATACACCATCATTGTTAGCGCATGACATGAATTGCGCACCAATTAATTGCAAAGGCAACAGCAGTCAATAGGTGCGAGAAAGTGCAGGGAGCACTTGTTTTACTTTTACATACTCTTATTTTGCCGCTTCTCACTAAAGTCTTTTTAATTTATTGGTCGCCTCTTTCATATTATGCATCGGGAACATGAAGGGTCAACAAGCAATGTTATCCCATATGCAGCAGGTACGCTGCGGCACTTCAGTTGTGAAATATTATCATTTGCACAGGCATACTTTCTTCTATTCGTCTTCTAAGCAGCCCAAAAATATTGGTTTGTACAAAAGCTGCCTACGCTTTTCCTCTCGCTCTTTCCATCAACCGTACCCAACAAAGTTCGACAGTACCCATAGAAGCGAAGTTTGCTCGTAGTAATTGAAGCCCCACAATTCTGCCTCATTATATGTGGCCTGTCTTTCTTTTATTAATTTCCTCTTTATTTCCTCTTTATTTCCCTTCTTCCTATATTCCACTCCTGTTTCGAAACCCTCTTTCCTAAAGAGAACGCAGGCGTTGGACCTTTTCGGTGGCAGTTGCCAGCTTGCTCTCACCCTATTTCCCTCTCTGTCCATTGCATGAGTGTTCCCCTTTCGAATACTACTACTACTACTACTACTACTACTACTACTACTACTACTAATAATAATAATAATAATAATAATAATAACAATAGAGAGAGAAGTCATAAGGGAAAGGCAGAGAGGTTAAGCAGGCTACCCTGCACTGGGGAAGGGGGAAAGGAGGTTGAAAGAGCAGAAGCAAGAAACTAATACACGTTTTGCACTGTCACACACACAAGCGTTCATCGCTGAGTCACTCACACGCGATCAGACAGGATGGTGCATATCAACAAACGCACCTGCGCCTTTGTGGCCTTGCACATAGCAGACGCACTAGGCCACGGGCCTAAGATGTTCTCCTCTGCGAAAGGAAAGTCGTATAAGTGCTCCAAAGCTGTATGAAGGGCACTCCTTTCGTCTTCGTGTATAGGGCAGTTACACAGGAGATGTATGGTGGTTTCTTCGACGCCACATGTACTGCAACTGGGACTGTCCGCCATTACAATTAGGAATGAGTAAGCGTTTGTGAAAGAAACACCGACTTGCAGGCGGCACAGTAGCCTTTCTTCCCGTCGGCTATAACCAGGTTATAGTTGCAATCTCATATGCGGATCCATGGTATATGGTTGGCGAACTCCTGTGTGTTCCATTTCTTTGGAGTAATAATATGGGCAAGACCGCTGAGGTGCCGCGCTGCATCCGTTCTCGACAATGGTATCGAGGTGCTTTCACATCCACCCTTTGCCTCACGGGCAGCTTTGTCAGCACTTTCATTGCCAGTAATCTTGCAGTGTAAAGAACCCCAGGCGGTCTAAATTTCCGGAGTCCTCCACTACGGCGTGCCCCATAATCAGAAAGTGGTTTTGGCACGTAAAACCCCATAATTTTTTTAAAATCTTGCAGTGCCCAGGTACCCACTGAAATACAATGTCGTGGAATCAGTCCGCCGTTTGACGGTAGCGTAATGTTCATGTGGGCTACTGCGCAGAGCTGATAAGAGGGATTGAAGGACTGCCTTTGAGTTGCAGAATAAAGTCCAGGGATTTGGTCACTGTTGCTGCACATATAGCACTACACTATGGAGGGCAGAAAGTTCGGATCCTGTCAATGTTGTGACGTGGCTGATCTTGAACTTCGTGCAGACTGACGCCGACGGAATGCCTACCTCACCACTATACTATAGAGCTGGCTAGAATCGAAGAGCCATCTGCATAAACATGAACACGATTGGAGTAAGAATGATGCAGCAGTTTGTATAGCGGCTTGATTCAGGGCACAAATTGGCAAGTTGGACTTCTTTCCAACTCCTGGAATGGAAAGCCGCATTTGTGGCTGCCGGAGACACCACAAAGGACTAAGTGATCTTGCTGTAGGCGTGAAATCGGATGCAAGAGAGGATAGGTACGAGGCTACAATGCCCGAAAAAGTTGTCCCTGGTCTACTTTCCGAGAGTGAAGTAAGGCTTTCAGACTGGAGTTGGGAAAGGTGACGAAGATGATTTGTAAGGGTGTCTGTGGTGATATACGTACTGATGGGATGTTCCCTAGCGATGGCAATTGTGGCGGCTGTTGAAGCGCATCGTGGTAGAGCCAGACAGGTTCTAAGCACTTGAGCGTGCATGCTCTCAAGCACTCTGAGATTTGTCCTCCGGGGGCTTGACAACACCGGAGTGTTGTAACGCAAGAAACTCATAAAGAGCGCTTTGTACAGTTGAAGCATAGAGCGCACCGATGGTCCCCATGCTTTTCCTGCGATGGCTTTGAAAAGGTGACTGATCGAGAGGAGTCACTTCTTTAGGTAGGATACATGGGGGCCGAAGGAGAGGTTGCAGTCGACAATGGTCCCTAAATATCAATGGGTTCTCTTGTACAAGATAGGCTGGCCATTAATAAACACCAGGTACTCAGGCACCCATTTTCGCGTGCAGGCAACTAATGCGCACTTTTTTATGTTGGAGCTCTGAGGCCTTGTTTTTGAAGTTATGTAGACGTCATCATTACAGTCTTTTGTAATATTGAAAAACCTGCGGGCGAGTTGCTCCTGAAGCCCCGATGCAGATGCCATCTGCGAAAATTGGCAGACTGACCGACTGTGGCAGGAATCCCGCCAGCCCAATCAGAGCCAGGTTGAACAAAACTGGGCTCAAAACGCCACCTCGTGTAACTCCCTGGCTGGTGTAGCGGTCGGTAGTTTGACCATCCTCAGTAAATGCAAATAAGCTCCTTTCGGTCAGGTAGCTCCGAATCCACTGAAAAGTGCGGTCTCCGATTGCAGCAGCCACGAGCGCGTCAAGAATGGCTTCGTGAGAAACATTATCATACCCACCCCTCACATCTAAAAATAGCGCTACTGAGAGATGTTTGGATGACTTCTTTTGTTGAATCAAAGACACAATATCAATGACATTTTCGACCGACAAAAGGCCATGTCGAAAACCTGTCATCGCATCTGCATAAACATTGTAATTTTCAAGAAACCAGTCGAGGAGCGTGAGGATCATCCTTTCCGTCAGCTTGCCAACACAGCTGTCGAGATCAATAGGTCGATATGATGTCAGTTCAAGGGGAGACTTCCCTTGCTTTAAGATTAGGAAAAGGCGGCTACATTTCCATTTAGAAGGAACAACACCGTCCCTTCATGAGACCGAGATGATGCAGCGGGATCTCTCGTGTTTTATGGTCAAGGTGGCGGAGAGCAGCGTACATGATGTTCTCCGGCCAAGGCGAAGAGGAAGGCCTGTAACTGGCTAGAGCAGCCTCCGGTTCTTCCATGGAGAAAGGTTCATCCACTGCTGAGAGTTTTATGAAGGGAACGTCGTACAGTTAAAGATCATTTAGTAGTACTCGGTCACCTGCAATTGCCTAATAATAATGATTGTCAGTACGCCCAAGTGCGAATTTTTTTTACGCTTCGTAGGTTAATGCCTTGACCAGCATATGACGAAAATGTTATAACAATACTAGTTTTCTCGGCTACATTTAACAATACGGCTAAATGAAGTCAATTCGGCTGCCCCTGATGACGCATTTCTAATGAAAGAAATAATGATACTCCAACGACACGAGTCACGTGCCAACGAATTCGCCATCACATTTAGAGCTAGGATTCAAGTTTTTGTATTGCCTTTGTTTGCCTGCAACATGCTAACTGCGAGCCACGCGTTTAGATGGCACGGCAACGGTCACAAGACGATAGACACGCAAGCACTGGCGCCGTCTGGTCTCAGAGCAGTGAGACGTGTTCGCCTGTCACAAAGGGGAACAAATCAGCCTGCGCGCTTTTATTCTCCCCTGCTACATGACGCTTGCTTCAAAGAGCAACAGCTGCAGCTGACAATAGGCATTGTGTCTCACGCGCTACCGAAGGCAAGTTCAAAGCACCTTACGCAGTCCCGTACGACGCATACAGCCCTTCAGCGTACTGCTACGAGGCGCAGCACGTGGTACCGTTTCAAATGTTTACTGGTCTCCTCCGCCCCACGACGTCACAAGTATGCGGCGGCAGTGTCCACACTCAGACTCTTGTTTGAGTTAGGTGCCGGTTATAAGCACTGCCCCACCTAAAGGTATAAGCGGTGTCCCACATAAAGCTAGAAAATAAATGGAGCGGCATTCGATATATTCCAACGTCTTACTTTTTAAACGCACATAGCGATAAAGATGTGGAACTCTGTTCCGGTGAAATAGCACTGTTCTCCTCAGGAACGTTCCACATACCTGTACTTGAAACGATGTGGACATGGAGTGAAGGGTACTAGCAGCGCACAAGGATATGGACACTAAAGGAAACAACACAAAGCGCCTAAGACACGGTACCTGTCGTTCCCTCTTTTCCCCATGACCTCGTGTTTGCAGTGCACTTCATCTAGATTCAATCCGACTAACGAACAAACCCACGTCGCCGTTCTAGAGCCATATTTAAGCATGTGAGACCACGTACTTATGTGGCACGTGTTATGCGAGACGTCATTCAATTTTGGTAAGTGAAGAACATTTGGCAAAATTTTCCACTTGTACCTGAAGTCTAAGTGGAACGCGATTAAGGGTGTAGCGACGCGCACGGCTGTTGATACAGAAGCGAAGCGTATAGCAGTGCCGTGGAACATTCGTGCCGCGTATTGTCTTCCAACGCTCGTCTTACTTTACGGCATTCAAAGCACGTACAGGAAGTATTACAAGGAACTATAAGTATTTCCGTTGTAGCAAAGAAGCTCTGCGATTAACAAAAACTTGCGACAACATATTCAAAAAATTGTGAATAAGGAACGATAGACGCAACGCGAATCGAAAGGACTGTCTCTTTTTGCCTATACGCAGCAGCCTGTTAGAGATGTAGCTAAAGGTTCGGGAAGGCCGCCCGGACCTCATACAAGAGCTAGGCGAGTCGCGTGTCGAACAGCCTTCTATCTCCGTAGTCACATATTAGGCGTACTGGCAAGAAAAAAAATTCATTATGATGGCCACTACTTTTACTCCTTTAAAGAATAAAAGTGCATAACAATATGGCATCAAACAAAACATTGCTTATCCCCCAATCACCTTCCCAGCTTTCACTTCTTCGTCCTCTGTCTACACGCTTCTCCATTCCCTGACTGCCTTTGTGACTTATGCTGGTAAATAAAAAGAAAACGAAAGAAAAATAGAATAGAGAAAGAAGGCAGACATAGGCAGAAATCGCGGGAGCTTATTCACGAAAGCGCGGATAGGACGTCAAGCACTGCCGCTTGTGCGCAAACATAAAACAGCCCTCGCGCGCGCGCAACTTTTAGGAACACGTAGTTATCGCACTACTTAATTAACGGGCTGCACATCTGATCGCACATGGCTATAAATCAGCTTCTCAAACCGCTTGCTCGCCGAGGCCCGACAGCGAGCGAGTCTGCTAATGCCATGGAAAGCGCGAGATAACAGCCGGGGGCGACCAAGTGAACGCCAATAGACGCACGCTTCATGCCAGGGAAGAAACTCCCCCAGTTGCCTAGCTTTGCCGATATTAAAGCGATTCGTTGTGTCTGCGTCATGAGAGGTTCCGCCTCCTGATAACCCGCGTTACTGTGCATTTTTGCTGCTTGAGTCATTTATGTTTCCTTCTTTTGTATCTACAAAGATAGTACACGGGAAGTTGTGTAGCCTGTTCACATCATTCGCTCCTGTCAGATAATTTGAAGAAAGAAAAAGTGAAATTACATTCAGGACAAGGAAACCTTATGGGATAGGTTGTGAGAGAGCTATATTTCTTTTACCTTATTTCTACAATACTGCTGGCCTTTTGCAGGCTCGGCTAGGAGGGCTGACATGTATTGAAGTAAATAAAAAATATTATTTAGCACACAACAATGACCATACATGTGTAACCTTGAGAGCACATATCTACCACATTATGACATCAAAATAAGTGTATTTATACACCCAATCATGACAACATAATATCGAAGTTTTCAGTGTTACTCAGTAAATTTAGAATCATCTGGTTTCATATATTAGGAAACAGTCTTTAAACATGCTCGTTCATGTGCGCAAGGGAGTTTTTGTGCATGAAGATCTCTTGTTAGTTGTGAACTAATATCTCTAGATATATTTCAAGAATCCCCGATAGCTTCTTCTTTTCCAGCAGAAAACAAAAACAAAAGAAAACTTAGGACGTGAGGATTTTCATCGACGTTCAAATGTTGATATGACTACGTCGTTCATGAAGGCTGTATGAGAAGAGCAACTAAGTAGCGCAGAATTTCGAAAGGAGAAATAGGGCAGCTTGTCCCTGGGTAATACCTAAGGCAGCCATGTTTGTCTTCGTGGACAGATTCCAAATGGTACATTCATATGCTCTAGTTTCGCACTAATAATCGTTGTGTAAACTAAAATTTTTACCATGGAGTAATGCATTTATATTTATGTAATTGAAAACAAAGACGAAAGGATGGCGTTAACCCGTTGAACTCTAGATATCCCAGCTTAAGTATTTAATTATGTTGACGCCAGAGAGTTTATACGTAGTTACAATATTAAGGGGTGGCACGGAAAGGCTGTTTTGGCAAGCTAAACACTTAATTCATTTATTCATTTCGTGAAGATGGTTTAGTCTACATTTACTTTCATTTCCCATTTACGACAGCAGTCAGAAATATTATTTAGGTTGTCATTAAGTAGTAGCTAATCATCCCGGCTAATAATTGTTGTAAAGAAAGCACAATTTTCCGCGAAATGATTGGTTCCATTATTGCATTAGCAATATCATTTATATAAAGCATAAACCGCAAAACTTTGAGCGCGCTACCTGGATGGACGCGGAAAGACAGAGCAAGTGCAGAAGACGAGTAGCCATTGATACACACAAACTAAATTATTTTATTAAGGCACGCTTTAATACATTTGTTCAAAAATGAAGGAGGACCAATATTTTTTCCAAGCAAAACAAGGTCACACACTTTATAAGCTAGGAGAAACTTGCTATAAATTAGAGGCCATGGTGAAAAAAAACTCCAGAATGTTTTTTTTCATCTTTTCTTTAGGCCCTTTAGGGACGCAGTAGGAAATCCATCAAAGATATTCGAACTGGGGTATTTCTCTGCGCTTGTCGGGACAACAAAGCGATTACCGTTTGCACTAGAACAGACAACATTTCATGAAATATTTTAATTTGTAGGTACACTGGGAAGCGTTGTAGCAAATTTCGGAGACTGCAGAACATCTCTGAGGAAAGTTAAATGAAATTTATAATTGATGAAGTAAGGAAACGTCTCAACCACCTCTTAAACTTTGCGCATTCATATGTGACACATTCTAGGCTTAGAATAAGCTGTTATATCTCTAAGTGTTATTTCGTAAGCTTTAAGTCTAAGTCTTTGCGCGTTCTCTCACCTTCACTCGCCTTTAGATCATCATTTACAGTGGCAGGAGCGAAGAAGTACTTCGATAAAAAGCAAAAAAAAATTATAGCGAAGAGTAGGCTGGTGCAACGTTTGCTTCATAACATTATGTGAAGCATTACATTTATAACATTATATTCTTCAGTTTTACGTGCTGCTGCAGAACCACGACATAATTCTGAGGCTGGCCGTAGTGGGGGACTCCGGGTCAATTTTGACCACCAGGGGATACCTAAAGTGCCCGAAATTAACGGGACATGGGGCGTTTTTTGCATTTAGGCCCTATCGAAATGTGGCCACCACAGCTGGGATTTGATCCCGTGACCTCATGCTTTGCAACGCAACACCATATTCAAGGGGAGTACGGTAGCGCGATTAAAAGACGGGACAATAGAGACACACACAGCGCTAACTTCCAATAATGTTTATTATCGAAAACCAGGACGTACTTATAGACTCAACCAACATGAGTCAGCCAGGTGAACAGATTAACAATCAGAGCGAAACACTTTTGTGATATGTTAAGCCATGCGCAAAAATTTCAGTTCCTTTTCAGAGAGAGCCAATGGTGGTTTGCTGATAGATGAATCCCCTGGGGCATAAATCTGCTCAGCTTCTATTATGAGTCTAGTGAGTTCCGGTAATGATTGTTGATTCGAAGAGAGGGGAGCACTTATGTTGCTTACAATGAATGGAGAGAAACCCATATGATACAACTTTGTCGACTTTATTTTTGTGTTCGCGCAGTCTATCATTAATGCATCTGCCCGACTGTCCGACGTAATACTTCACACACGATAAGGGTATACGATATATAATTGATGTCTTACATTCTCTAAACTTTTTCCTGTGTTTAACTTGGCAGCTAGGGGCACTTTCTTTCTTTTCTGGTCTTGTTTTCCTGCACAGGCTAATTAGTTTGTTGGGTGCTGAAAAAACCACATCAGAGCTACCTCGGCGGGCGATTTTCTTTAGGTTGTGCGACAACTGGTGGATATAAGGTATTACTGTTCTTTTTTTCTCTCGGTTACTATTTCCTTCCGCTCGTTCAGCAGTCCCTGATTGCTGCACTTGCCTAAGTATTCCCTCTGCAGCTGATGCCAGTACGTGATTCGGATAACCTGCTTCATGTAGCCGCATGGCCTGTTGTGTGATTGCCTTGAAGACGCATTACCAACAAGCCCACATTGTAACCCTCAGCAACACCATAGCCGCTAAGCCCCCGCAGCGGATGTTTAGGGCTATCAATTCTTTACATAACCTAGGGCAAAGTGGAATACATAAGTTTGTGCGATGGGCAATTAGTATGTGAGAAAAATTCAAACGCATCCGGTGGTACTCTGTGCCGGAACAAGCCCTGCAGGAATAATAAGCAAACAGGTCCTACGCTAACAAATTTTTTTCTAAGACATTACTTCTGGTGCTACAATTCGCGAAATTAACTAGATGTTGATAAAAAACTCCTCTCGGCTAACTACTCTGATAACAAAGTCAGAAAGTATGTTTCATTTCTGTGCTTTTCGCGGAAGAAATGTTCTTAAATAATTCTTTATAAGTATTTTAACAGTCACCTTTTTTACTCTCATAACACGTTGTCTTCTATGTGGTTTTATTTGCATAATGGTTCCATTAAGGAGAAACAAGTTAATCATAATGCTCTAAAAAGTTACCTTTTCAGAATTCTGCAGACGGAGAAAACATAGTTTAATTTATAATTACCACGATAAATCCGAAAAATGTTTTACCACGAGGTTTCGAAAACTTGTACATCACCTAAACTCTTGAACGAAAAAAAGTGATGTGATAGAGATGCCCGTACGTACGAGAAACACGTAACAGACACAAAGCATACCACATAACACATGTGAAATGCATTGCTGGAACCATCTCCTGAAAGCGAACGTATATATCGCACTCCTGCGGAACTGTAAACTCAATTGACTCGTGCGTCGCAGATACCAGCTGAAGGAATGGAAGGAAGTATTCCTTCCCGTCGCAGGCTAACTTCCTGTGCAGCGATTAGAGTCAGCTCTTATCGCTTCCAACATCCTCCTGCATTGTACGATCAAGGAGATTCGGTGGAGGCGCAATGGGAGCCCTGAAACGTACCTGTGCGTGCTTGGAGACGCCTGCGTCATTGGCGCTGTCTCGCGGGCACACGCGTACGCCGCCCACTCTATAAAAGAGGCCAGTCGTGAAATAAATCGCGAAAGATTGCCCATGACAATCTAAAGGTTGGTGCACAAATCTTTAAACTTCCGGTGATTGTAAACCGATTTCCGTGCCGCATCGATATTGCTGTAGCACGCCTGGAAGAGCCGACAAAAAAAAAATTGCAGGACGCTTGAGCTTCGCCTTTAGGAGTGGAGCGCAATAGCATTTAAAGATCCCTGACTGCTTCTCCGGCTTCCGGGCAACTGCAGCTTATACGTAACCGTAATGTTTACCTGGAAACGCTGGCGGCGAAATCTATGCACGAAGGCGAGCTCTCTGGTAGAAACGCGCCTTTCGCGTGGGCCGATCTTCTGTTATTGTTTCGCACTTTTTTATATTTCAGCCTGAGAAGATCTTATGTAAAAGGCATGCGGCTGTCGGTGTTTGGTTTCATGGCATTTGTTTGTGGGCTGCCATTCTCAAAATTTTCAGGAATAGCTTTGAAAAAAAAAAAAACGCAAGACAAGGTATGAAAAAGTTTGGTGATGAAAGAACAACATTAGTGCCGTATAGAATATGCGTGCTTCGGGATGATTTTCTCGGCCGCGGACGCCGACGCCGGCGCTTACGCCGACACCGGATCTTCTGCGACACGGGGTCCTTAACGCTATCGCGTTAAAATCGAGTTTGGCTTCGTTGCGACGCGAAGCCAGCTAGTAAGTGTGAAGCGCTTCAATATCTTTTCTAGAGAGCTTTCAGATTTAACGTCACTTCATCTGCTGCTGTTTTATTTCAGTGTTACCTAAACCAACAGCTTGAATATTTTTGATAGCTTTACCTTTTAGTATTTAAAGATTTGGAGGACGCTCAAGCTTCGCCTTTGAGAGTGCAAGGCGATAGCATTCAAAGATCCCTGATTGTTTCTGGCGCTTCCTCGTAACTGCAGCTTATGTAACCGTAATGTTTACCGGGAAACGCGGGTAGCGAACGCTATGCACGAATGCGAGCGGGCGAGCTTTCTGGTGGAAACACGGCCGCCTCTTGCGTGGATCACTGATGCGTGGAGGCGAGCGCCACTTAGAGGGTGTTGTTGCGAGGAGGCGAGCGCAGCGCGCAGCTCTGTGAATGGCAGAAACGCTGGAAAAGCGGTTTATGTTTGAATTGCCGCGTAACGGTATTAGGTTTTCTGGTATATTCAATTTACAATCCGACGCTATCATGTCTGTAGGTTGTGGTTAGTTTGCACTTTACGATTTTGCTTACGCATCTTACTTTGAGGAATTCACTTAGTTCAGTAACGGCCCTGCGCCGTGCGGAGGGTCTGCGTGGTTATAGTACGGCATGGTTTTCCGCGGAACGACGTGCGACACAAGGCGCCGACACGGGATTTCTTGCGCTACGGGGCTCTTAACGCTATCACTTTAATAACCACGTTAAAAGGAGTAGTCGTAATTGGCTACGGCGACAAAGACACCTATACCTATTTTCGCCTGAAAAAGAAAGGTAGGCTTCGTGTGTGGACGTGTCTGCTACATAGCTGTAGCACTGTAGCCCCATGGCTACCGATGTAGTATTTGCTTATAAGTTTGGTCGCTGCTCAGCTCGGAAATACTACACAAAAGGACTTTACCACCTTAGGCCAACAGCATCGCGTAGTGTCGATTTGAAGGTGCTAGCCGTCTAGAATAGTTGTCCGTTTAGTAGTGAATAGTTGTCACTAAAAACTTGACCATCTATAAATATGCCTCTGAATGCTGCGTTCGTTTGTTTATTTGTTGTTTGTTTCTCTCTTTCTTTCTTTGTTCGTTCGTTTAATTGAAGACATTAATATAAGAGCGTTATTAAGCAATTTTCTTTCCGTCATACCAGGCATGTTTCATTCAGGAAGTTTATAATATTGTGGAAATAAAAAAAAATATTACACCAGACGCATTCAAGCTTAAACGGCGCACAAGGGCAAGGGCCACTGAATACGAAAATACGTTTCGTTTTCCAAACAAATATCCGAGGACACCCATGCACTTCTTGTGGGTTGTGAATGCGAATGCGTTAAAATCCAATCGAACGCCGCTGAGCGGTCATTCGAGTTTTTCGCTGCGAGTAATGTTTTGGAATTTTGCTGAGGAGTATATTATCGAGTTTTGTAGGTCCGCTGCTGCCTCAGTGCATCGGATCGACGCATCTGCACTTCGTGTTTCTGGGCTAAATGTTCGCTATGTTCATCAGGGTTCATCGCCGCCACTCCCCGCCGCTTTTCCCGTTTTCGAGCCAACATACGCTCGCCCTCTGAGCCACACTTCGTTACATATCGAAGCCGTTCTGCGTCGCGTCACTGTATCTGCTCCGTCTAGGCGCAGTGGTGACGTGGCGTCGCGGTGATGTCCTCTGACCTCATGCAACTCCTGGCACGCTATCGCGGCAGCAAGTGTTCCGGTACGACCGCTCTGCTCCGTCAATGAATGAGCCAATGAGAATTTAGGAGCCGTTTCGCTGACACAGACGACACTGGCTTTCTTTACCTCAATTGGCTACTTGAGCCTTTCGCGTCAATAAGAATGCGGAAGGGGGAACTGCAGTTTGTTAGGCGTCCTAAATTGCCCATTAGGTGGACAAAGTTTGAGTCTAGGTGATCTACACTCAGAACTGGCCAGCCAAAATAAATGCAGAAAAGAAACATAAAACAATCCATCAGTGCATGGAATGCACCAAAGAAAAATAACCTCCATGCCTTTCTTTCTTTTCTTTTCTGGTTTACTCGTCGGCATCTTTCGTCCTCAAGGAACGTTGGATTGCACATAAAACTTATCTTTCGTTAAAATTTCCTGCTCGCTGATTGAATTAGCTAGCACTAGATTGTTGAACAGTAATAACACTTCTAAATAGCTTACTTAACCCATGAGAGTGCTATTTCGTCAAAAAATATTTTACATCTTTGTGAGTTGTGGCGTTCACATAAATACAACTACCTATACACCCTTGCGCGAATAATGGCATCCTCCGCAAGCCCTTTTTAAAGGATTATTATATTCCGGGTTTTACACGCGACGTGATGAAGACATCTCACTTATGCTAGCAAGTAGTAGACGGGAAATTCGCCACTCGGTCATAATAATTTAAATTCAGTGTGTGTTAGCGTGCTTCAATAAAAAATGGGGCTTATGAAAGTTCTTATACTACCTCTTCTTTTTTCCAGTGTGGTCAGAGGAATGATTTTCCAGACTTGTTTCTCCGCGCCATTATTTTTTTTTTTCTCTTGCATTTGCCCGTGTAATTTCATGTGTGAAATGGAGAGTTCGTAAGGTCATCATGATCACTAAAACTCCATGAACTACCACTAACTGATAGATATATCTCCTCTATCTTAGGCAACTTTCTCCTTTCTTCCGCCTTTTTATTTTATTGTACTATTTCGGCGTCGGAAAGCGGTATGCGCGTGAGATTCCTCCGAATTTGTGCCAGTCAGCGACTCCTCTCCACACGGATTTAGCGTACCCGATTTGTCGGTGATGCATACTAAGCATTTCCTGTTCCTGAGTAACGGGCACACACGTCTCTTTTGTTGTCTTGTCACTTACGTTACAACAGGAAGCAGAAAGTAATCAATAGAAAGTCAATTAGGCCTTTCCGCTAGATTACACCACTATTCAGCAGAAGCGCAGGTCGAGTGATGCAGCGGAGCTAATTAGCACGTTGCTCAGACACGAGCTGGGCTGCGCAAAATGATGTGAAAACGCTGTTCTTTTGTCCTCGCAGGCTTTTACAGAGGCAACGTGCGAAGGGCTCTGCCAACTCTCGGGCGTACTATACGTATTTTGTGCTATACATTTCTCTTCTTTCCCAAGATTTTCACGCACCAAGCGACCTTGTTGTTTTCTTTACTAGTCCGTTTCCGCTAGCTTAAGGAGCCGCAGAAGTTGAGTAAGCCTCGTCCATTTCTTTAGCACAGTGCTCCCCGCCTTCCTTTAGGCAAATAGAGCTATGTGTAGGCTGAAAAAAAATCCCGTCTTATTACAGTATAACAACCTGAAAACTCTGGATGCTAGGAAGTCCCCGTAATGATACACGATACTACTTAAAACGTAGTTACCAATAAACATTATCAATGCCGTAACACAAGAAACTAATTTTGAAGCTGCAGTGCTCCTTAACATTACCAGCGCCGTACGACAAGAAAGAACCTCTGAAGCCGTACTTTTTTACATACATTACAAATGCCGTACCACAAGAAAATACCACTGAAGACGTAGTGCCACTGCCGTACCACGAAGGAAAACTTTAAAGCTGTAGTTAACTACACACATTGTTAATGTCGTACCATGCGGAAACGGTTATAAAATTATGTAACATGCAAGTGCATGGTCGGAACCGTCACTGGCGCACGAGGGATCTCACCTGTGAGACATCGTGACTGTAACAACACAGAAATGAATTTGTATAGTTGCTACGCTGTACAGCAGCATTGATCAATGATGAAAACGTCATAAAGTAATGCAACATAAATACACGGAAGAAAAGGAATAGCAACACCGGTGACCGCTACAGGTGCTCGTGTCTGTGACTCCTTTCCTTGTGTGTTGAGCGGTTTTCCCCAGCGTTGTAGCCATCTGTCAGGTAGTCTAATTAAAGTGGCACTCGTACACTCAAGATTTCATTAGAAAAGAAACATGTAAGCTAGAATAATGAATAAAACCACCTTTTTGGCTTTTGCATGTGTATCAGAAGCTCAAATTTTGTTGATGAGCTTTCTCCTTTTCTGTCTAACACAACCAAATCTTTTTCATGCAGTAATAGCTGCTACTCCATATAGGTTACATGAATACTCAGGATAGTCTCTGGAAGAAAAATAAACACAAGAAGGTCAGTTTTCAGTGAACATGAACAGCCTGTCTTGGGCAATCAGAGGAGCTCAAAATTAAAAACAGGAAATGTAAGTCAATGCTTGAAGTCAACCAAGCAATAACAGAAAAGACTCACAGAGCTCCTCCATTTCTTCTTGAAGATCGCAATCTCTGTGCAAGCAGCCAGAGCCTTGGGCGGGCTCCTTAGTTTCTACTCATTTGCTGGCGTGTTCCATCTTATGCCATCTGGAATGAATATGAGATAGGCAGCTGACAAATGCAAGTAAGAACACCCATGACAAAATAAAAAAACAATTGTGACAAACAACTAAGAGTCCCAAGTTCATTCCGCATCACCTACTTAAGCCTGGCAAGTAAAATTTCGGCCCATACCACTATCATAACTTCTTACGATACACACAGATCTCAGCAACTACGCACGATCACCAATCCAAATCTGGGCACTCATGCTAGGCTATTCCGCACTGCGACGGAAATAGGTGTAGCCATGACGGAGAGAGGGAGAAAGGTTTAATAACACGAAATTCAGAGAGGTTGGCCTGAGGTACATTCCTCTGGCCGGCTACTCTGCCTTTGGGGAAGGGGAAGGTGGAAGGAAAGAGGGAAGAAAAAGGCGTATGACGGTTGACGATGATGAGGAAAGATTGAAAGCATATACTAAGCTATTTGGACTACTTAAAGGCTACAGTCCAGACCCGTGCTTTTTAAGAAAATCAAGTAAGGCCTAGATAGCCTTAAAACTCTACTTAACGTCTGGTCAAGGGCTTAGAATAATATCCTCCAACAGAGGTGGGCAGCCGACACGCGTAAGAACATTGTTCAACTTTTGACGCTCTTTCACGTACTGAGGGCAGTCACACAGCACATGACCTATAGTCGCTTTCACATTGCACAGTTTACAGTCTGGAGACTCAGTGCGTCCCACGAGGTGTACGTACCCGCGCGTAAACGCCACCCCCAGCCTAAGCCTGTGCAGGAGACTGGCACAGTTGCGTTGAATTTTCGGTGGCAGCCTAAATCTCATGGTTGGGTGCAATCTTTGGAGTCGTCTGTGGCGATTATCCGGATTGTCCCAGTACTATCCTGTGTCTGTTAGGATGACACTTGAGAAAAGGCAGTTGGCGTCCGCTCTTGAAAAAGGAATCGCAAGCAGTGGCTCTTGTTCTTCGAGCGCCTTCTTCACTTCGGCACCGACTAGTTCATTGCCGTGTGCACCACAGTGACTGGGAATCCACTGAAATGTAATGTGGTGGCTGTTCTTTTCCGCTAGAGTGTATGGCTCGGCAATCTGAGAAGCCAATACTCTGTAAGAGCTTTCTTTCATTACCACTCTAAGTATCTGCAGAATTGAGTTCGCGTCACTAAAGACTATCCATACTTGAGGATGCTGTCGCAAAATATATTGCACTGCCTCTCTGATTGCCGCTAGTTCCGTAGATGTTGGTGTCGTCTTGTTTCGCAAACAAAACCGTCGAATGAGTTGATGCGCAGGCACGACGAAAGCCGCACCTGACGCATACGACGAGACCAATCCGTCTGTATAAAAGTTCACCGATGAGCCATATTCTTTTGACATATATTCAAGTGTTAGATGTCTGAGACCCACAGTAGGTATTCGCAATGTTCTAGATATTCTGGGAATTCAGAGACATATCCGTATTTTGTACATTACCCATAGGGGCAACATGGAAAGTCAGCAGGGGCAAAGTATGACGATATGGCAGATTCTAGGCATTTAATAGTTCTCTAAGAAGTGGAGTTCGGCCGTATGTCGTGAAGTGTTGATAATGGGTGGCGTCAGTGGCACAGCAGCCGCAGGGATAATCACAGAGGTTCGCATCGCAGAAAGGCAGGAGTAGGGGTGACGCGAGCTTTCTCAATTGTACCATTAATTTAGATGCAACGTGGAACTCCTACACATGTTCTCAGCATCTGTTCCTGAGCATTTGCCATCGTACGAAAGCATGACTGGCTCATACCTGATTAAACTGGGAGGCTATACCGAATGTAGCCGACGTAGAGAGCCGGAGCAGCGAATGTTCAGGTTAGCCCCACTTCATACCGGCCAGAAAGCGAAAAACTTGAGGAAGTCCAGTTAATTGCTTCTGCAACATTGCCACATACTTCGACCGATAAAACACCACAGTTAATGAAAACGCTCAGGTATTTATACTGGGTCCCACATGGAACGACGTTGCCGTTGGTAATAATCGAATACCGACATATAAGCTTTCGTGTGAACGCTATCGCAGCGCTGTTATCTGTGGCCAGTTGAAGTCCTTGGAACTGCAGGTACCGATACGCTAAGGAAACAGCTCGCTGCAATCTTGCACGAAGTTACGGTCGCGTGACTCCGGACGCCCATATGCATATGCCGTCAAGGTAGGTACTGATGCGTACTGTAACAGGAATTATTTCCACAAGGCCAATAAGGGAGAAATTGAAAAGGGAGGGGCTGAGCACTACTCCTTGAGGCACTCCGCGGGCAGCAACGTGCCTTCTCGTTCAGCCATCATTCGTGGACATGAAGGCTGTGCGACCATCTAGGTAGCTTGCAATCCACATGTAGAGACGGCCACCGATGTCCAAATTAATGAGGGCATCAAGAATGGCTTCCTGCAGTACATTGTCATAGACGCTTTTGATATCTAGGAAAACTGCTGCTACAAGTCGGCGCCTCTTTTTTTCGTGTTTGATCGTGGACACGACATCAATGACCCAATCTATAGCAGATCGTCTACGTCTAAATCCGGTCATCATTTCAGGGTAAAGATCATTCATTTCCGTGAACCCCTCCAACCTAATTAGCACCATCCGTTCCAACACCTTATCAACACAGCTAGAAACCACTGGTTGATAAGATGACAGTTCGTAAGGCGCTTTTCCTGGCTTTAGGAGGGCCGCCAAACGGCTGGTTTTCGACTGCTTCCGAACTGTACTGGACAATCATGTTGCGTTATACTACAACAGGACTTTCCGTCCTGTTTCCGTCCTGTTGCTCTGTGCCAAGGTGGCACAGAGCGGTATCGGAAATACATTCTGGTTCAGGTGCAGAGGATCGTTTCGCAGCAGCAAGTGCAGCGTCCAATTCCGAATTCGTGAAAGGGAGGTCAAGACGAGCACCTTTAGGAGGTGGTGCAGGTCGATTCAATGTGACACATGTTGACATATCTGTAATCGTAACTCTTACAGAAATCCTCGGCGAGCTGCACTTCCGTCACAGATAAGTGAAGTGCTAGAGCACGGAAAGGATGTTTTCGCTTAGGGGGGAACGAAAACTTCGTGCTACCTGCCAGATCCTAGAAAGTGGCTTTCGAAGATTCTGCGACAAACAGAATGTCCTCCATCGTTGCTTTCCCATTTTTTTGAAGACGACGCCGTATTTTTCGTTGAGCTCATCGACATAAGATAAGGTCTAACGAAGATTTATATAGTTCGCCTACACTTCCTTTCCGCTCGACTAGTGTTCGCACGGAGCCGTTCGTACTCAATATCAATTGCCGTTCTTGATGTAGGTGCCCTGATAAACTTTGTTGTCTTCTGTACAGATGATACAATAATGACGGTGTTCCTGCACAAATAGCTTGTGTAACAATATGTGCACCTACATTCTTACCACCATTATCAGTGATGGACAGGCAGAAAACTTTGTTCTTATATACCTGCGAGAAATAACGTGATTATGATAATTATAAGCTTGAAGCTGCCAAATCTCAGCAAAGAAGAAGTGATACTTTCAATTCAACACAATGCAGAAATGAAAGACGGCATGTTGTCTTTCTGATGGAGAAGTCAAAATCAGGTATAATGAAATAAAGACGCCAAAGACATTAGCCGGGACAGGAACGTTTTATTTTCGGTCGTACTTTTCTCGAATATGCTAGTAGTTTTACAGAAAGTGGTGCGAATTTCAAGGAACGCCACAAGTAATCAAGAACGCAATTAACTGCCTTTCTTATTTTAGTGCGAAAGCACTACTAGCCTACCAACTCGATTTCGCCTCTCTCTAGATGAAGCCTCTTTATACAGCCCCGCGTAAACTGAAAAATAAGAAAAAAATTTGTCAGTCACTTTAGTATACCAGAAAGACGGTGAAGGCGAAAGCCTGCGCGCTCAAGAGACATTCATTAAATTACTCGACATTTTCATTCGACTGCATTGTTTCTTCTTATTTGTTTTCTTCCACCAAAGGTCGTGGATTCAAGTGCTTTAACTGACGCTACCTTATATAACTTCGTCGTAATTAACACAAAAGGTCGTGGCTTCGTGCACCATGATTACCTCTGTATTAATTAACAGTGTCTTAATTAACTTCGCCTTAACACGAAAGGTCGTAGGTTACAACTCCACATAAGTTCGCAGGTTCGAGTCAACTCCCATTAAGTCTATCTTAATTAACATTCGTTTTCTTTTTTGGCATGATGAGCGGCATCGGAGCCAGCTGTGGAAGAAGACGACGAACGCGCGAGCAGTGGCACGAGTGCGTTTCTGCGCCAGACGGCCTCATATGACTTTCTGTACCGCATGCCGTCTTCTCCAGACCATCGGGGGTATGAGCCACTTTGGCTTTCGCCTTAATAATGTGTGACCGACGGTGTAATCGGGCCTCAGCCGTCGAGCACAGCAACCCGGTGCTCTAACCATTAGGCCACGATCCCACGCGTACTTCTCTCGTTCCAAAGCCAGCCAGCTCTTTGAAACGCTCGGCGTTTGCACCCGATGCCACTTCCTCGTCTTCTTTCTTTGTGACAGCTCACGAGTGACGTCGTGACGTCGTGAAAATCAACTGTGCTCTCTGTAATGTGCACGCATGCCGTGCCGCTTAGTCGCTCCTCCCTTACGCCTCATCTTGTGCACAACAACGTCCGCAGGCGTATGTGTTAAACAAAAACAAATATCAAAATAAACAAGATATCTCATGCGTGCCGGTTGGCGCGCGGCTACGAGTGGTGTTTTTGTCGAAGTGGCGCAGCCTTCCTTACCAGCGCCTCGTTTGCCACCAGCGTTGGAAACGATGCGCGATGCCTTAACGAAAGATAATCGTGCCGTCATAACCGCAACTGACTTGCCAATTTCTTTCCAGCGTTATTCGAACGCGTCCTCGACAGCGGCGCGTAATCTAACGCCGGCGCACCAGTGTAAGGCGCGGGTGGCATCTCTGACCGTGCTTTTGCGCGTTATTAACCATGAAATGCTTTTAGCTCCCATTGAGGTATACGCATATTGAGCCTTTAGCTCCCATGTGAGGTATACGGAGGAGACATGAGCACGCCGTCAATGCCGATACAAACTCGTGCAATGACACACCATGCAAGTGAACACCGCACAGGCACATCATCTAGATATTTCGGCTCTGTGAGCGGCTAGACGAAGTTAACCTCCCTGCCTTTTCTTCTTCCCTTTTCTCTCTCTCTCTCTCTCTCTCTCTAGACGAAGTCACAAGCAAGCACCAGCCGGTGATTCGGCGGTAAATTTTAAATTCCCAGAGGCGGTAGAGCAAGCCACGTCGTTCAGTTGCATGCCCAGAAAGAATGGCGACGGCTGAACGTCACAAAAGCACTCGCATGCGGTCTATAATATTAACGTACAGCAAGAAAGCGTGCCATATAAAAGGACAGGCGCATGGGCAGGCAGTGGATCAATGATTCCTAGATGAAGAGCTTTCTGACACGACGAAGTATTCAAGTTCATTCGAAATTATACCCTGCAATCTTTTGACGGGAGGCGCAGAATCCACAACGCTGCACGGTTGGACCTTGCAGCAGCGAAACATGCGGGAAATGAAATCCGGGATGAAGTCGCCGCTGCTCGTCCATCCGAAACCACCACAGAAACGAGGCCTCCGTGCGCCTTGAAGTGTTCTTCCGCGCGATTGCGTAGTCACGCAAGTTCCGCGCAATAAGTTCGTTCGATTGAAATTTTAATTCTGCATTAGCGAAACGGATATAGGATGGTGTTCCTGGCAATCGCAGATAATTACGGTACTCACCCCATCAGTCACACGAAACATAACGACTTATCATATCCCAAAATAAGATTTCATTGTGAAACGGGTTCGGAGCCGCTGAAGCCCGTTACAGGACGCGGCAGGCACGGCGTTCGTGTGGCTTCGGTCTCGTAGGATTTTCCTGTAATTTTACGTTTTTTTTTAACAGTGTAGACTCTTGATTAGCATCAAGAAGACGTAGAAAAGTCGTGTGGTTCAGTATAGATAGGCCAACCAAATTTTCTTCTTTAATTTCGCACCAAGGAGGACGAGGGCCACTACTGTAAAGCTTGACATTTTTCTTTGAATATACATTGCAACATTTAATGATCTTTTTTTTTTTTTGCAAAAGTAAACAATGGTTCACAGCGAGTAGCACTTACAATAGAATCATCCATTACTCGTTGTTGTCGATTTTCAATTGTTTATCTGCCGGAAGGCTTTCGAGAATTTCGCGACGTACACTTATTACTCCGCATGTCATCACTCATGATGTGCTGGTTGGCCACGCTGCAATATAACATCACCGCTTCGTTCTTCATCGTGGCACTCAGCAACACCGCCTGGCATAGGCCTCACAAAGTTGTCGATTCATACATCTGCATTTTCATGCAGAGGAGGTAGCGACGGCATGTCTACTGTTTTCATGAGGAGTAAATTCTCTTTTTCATAATTTCGCATATTAATTGGTATTACTATCACTACAGCGGATATTATTCGTCGCTGATTGCGTGCCCGGTGCAGGCCCGGCACAACACTCTTAAAAGCCTTAGTTTAGAGCTTGTGAAGCATATATTTTTTTTTAGTTTGTGAAGCACTTGGCTTTCGGCTGAGGACGAAACGTTGCATTCTTTTACACAATACGTGTCAGAATACTGTCACCATGCTGATAGCTCTCACAGCGGTGCGCCTATGTTCACACCATCTTTTTCTTACAATAGGCATGCCGATCTAAGTATCAATGTTCCGAAATGTGAATCCGTATGGCTCGAAATAGAAAACTTTTTTCCTTTACCGCTCATCGTCGTCATCAGTTAAAGAATTTTGTGCGGGATTGTCAGCAATGTTAGAGAAAATTTCACGAGAAAACAAGAATGCGTTTATTTCAGGTAATTTTAACATTACTTTATTAGACGACAACTACATTGGTTACGTTGACTTCATCGGCTGCATTGTGGGTTTCGGCTTTGAAGCATTGATTAATGCTCCAATACGATGTTCAACGCAAGGTTCTAAATCCTTAATAGTTAACATACCTTCCAATCACGATATACGCCCACATATAGGAATTCTACAAGTAGATGTTACCGATATTTCCTTATTTTGATTTGCCTAACAAGCTTCCCAAAAAACCATTACACGGGACGAAATTCAATCTGTCCGATTACATTGAGAAAATAGAGCGCACCAACTTATCTAACATTCTATCTTTTTCTGATCCGGAACTAGTGTTACGCGAATTTTTCTTCACAATTACAAACGCGGTTAAAGCTTGCACGAAAGATGAATTTTCTGTAAAGAAATATGATGCACCACGTTGCCCTAGGGTACCTACAAGTCTCTTAGGTTCACTGCGCAAGAAAGATAATATGTATCGAAAAACAAAAAGGCAACCGTTTGACACAACACTTAAAGCGCGTTGCGAGACCATTACTGCGTGGTTAGACAGTGTTATGAAGCAAGTCAAAAAAATGATATTTTGAGCGCAAAATTGCTGTATGCGGAAACGTTAAGCAAAAATGGAATGTCCTTAATAAGTTCGTAAGTCCAGACAACAAGACAGCTGTCGTCAAGACTATCACTATCGAAAACAAGGTCGTACGAAACCTCGAAGAGATGAGTAACGTCTTCTGTAAGTTTTTTTTTTCCTCCTCAGAGATCGGCTTGTGTCCTACAGTGCCACAGCTAAAAAGGCTGCCACAATCTTGCTTCCTACGGCCTTGTAGAGCTGAAGAAGTGTTAACTATCATTAGCAATTTAAAATATACAGGCGCTAACCTAAACAACACACATTCAATACATATTAAATTGGTCAAATATATCGTAGCCGAAGCTATCTGCCATATAGTCAACCTCAAAATCCAACTAGGTTTGCTTTGTCAAATAACTTTTTCCTACCAAATGTCACTACGAATTACGGTAAACAAACTGTCTGTTTCAGTGCAATTTCCCTTTGGAACAATATAAAACCTGGCTTAAGAATGGTGCCACTGAGCCGTTTTAGATCGTCTTCGCAAAAGTACTTGCTTTTATCAATTTGATTCGCCTATTACTCAGTTTTCAGTTGTCTATTGATGTTCTTCTATGTGCTTTTCAATCATTTATTATATTTTTGTCGATTCATTCCTGTGCTTACTCAAATTGTTTTACCCGATTCTGATAGGAAGCCCTCCCACAGCTCTTACTTTTGGGCCTCCTCCTGAAAATGTATCATCTTCATATATGTATTGCATCTTCCATTTATAGAAATAAACTTGATTCGGTGGCAATATTTAGACACCGATATTTGCAATTAAATCCAAATAAATCATTCATAGGAGTTTTCGAGATAGGTTCATGGTGCATGCTCAAGCACCTCTCAGCAATGGCTAACTAACCTGCAAACTCACTCAACGCACCATTAGAGCATTTTGCATGTTCCAGCAGCGAGGAAACGAAAGTTAACACAACGCGCGCTATTCGGGTCTTTCAGAGTCGCTTCTGACACTCATCACGATGAAGCATCGTCGTGAACGTTGTTTCGGTTACGCTTTTCTGCTTATGTTTCTCTTACTGCATGAGGACAACGCTGTTGGTGAATCTCTGAGAATCGGTGCATACAGTAATTCTGAAGGAGGTGTCTGCAATAAATACACGTTGCCATAGGCCCCTGAAAGATGAGAAAGACAAAAGTTACACTGCCGATTAGGACATATACGGTGCATTTCCTCATTTTTCGGAAAGTATGTCGACTTTTCGGAGCGGGATCGATTATCCAGCCGCCCAACGTGTCGTCAATCTTTCCGCCGAGTTTCGATTATCCAGCCACCCCAGATGTCGCCAGTGCTGCCTATGTGTGTTTCTGTCACGAACTGCTTGGCTTGCCCTCAAGGTCACCCTCTAAACTTATTGTTTCAGCGCTCAAATTGTATCTCCTTGAAGTCGCTTTCTTTCCTTCTTTTTTTTTTTTATGCTACTTGGAGGGTCTTCCGGCTCACAGCTTGGCTCAGGACGTCTTTCTCAACACGGCATCTACGGTAAATCTCCGAACATTCGGAGCACGTCGCGCAGCCTTCGAGAAGGTGTTGCTCACAAAGGACCAGCTAGAAATGCTTGGGTGCAGTATAACGAAATATCAAAGCGCCAATAAATCCCACCCTTCACACTGGAAAGACACTAAAAGACAATAGCGTGTCAGCTTTATGGTCTCTCGCATTTCTCAAGAAAATGTGGTGTTTCTCACGTGGTCGTCAAGACGTTATCAAAAAGAAAAAATTGAGTGACGCTTAAAGCGAAAGGGCAAGAATACCGGTAAATCGCCCCACTGTCACATGACCCGTATATACCGGCCACCGGCGAAGAACATTATGCAAATAGCAAAATAAAGAAAGGATCATATTTCGCTCCCGAAACACTGATCTCCTCGAAAGCGAGGTGATATGTAAGCGTCACCAACCGCTGCTGGCAGCGACGCAGTGGCCAAGGTAGTATAACGCTATAAGGTCGCCAGATTAGTAAAAGTGCTATAGTTCTACGTGTTCCAGAAGGGCAAGAAAAAAAGGCCGGCTTCTCCAAACGAGTATAAATGAGGTTCCTGAAAGTGAAGCAGGAAGTCTGCTATATCACGTAGGACAGGCGTAATGCTCTTGGCGAAGGGATAGTTTAGCAAAAAGGTGCGAACATCAACCGATTAATCAGTGGATAAGCGCGTCGACTCGGGCCCATGTCAGCAGCTAGCCTTATTTTTGGCGCGATTGCTAGCGCTTGAAGCAAGCCGTGGGGCAGTCTTCAGTAAAGACGAAAACAAGGCATTACTTGTTTACTTCCCTTATAGAAAGGCAGCTATATATCGCGAATAACGAGTGCCAGAAGGCACGCCTAAAATGTAAGGGAACAAACTTCATGTCTAAGCAACGACAAGAATAAAAAATGTGATACCATCAAAGCCTGCTTTTCATTCTTACGTGACATCTAAATAAGCAGAAACTGAAATACGCCGGACCCTGACCGATAAATCTTGTGCCACTATCAACACAGCGAAGCAGCTTATTTGTCAAAACTGCTTTTGTTGTTTTGTTATAACCGTCACTCAGGGACCTAAAGCTCTGAAACGCCACTCATAATTACTGGCGCTGTACTCAAAATTCAAATGAAATCCATCACAAGCTCCCAGCTGTGCCATCTTGTGCAAAAATTATTCCCACTTGGCGACGAGGGTGTAGCAAGTTTAGAGGAAAGTTGTTATGATAATTAGCTAAAATTATTATAATATTTTTGGGCAATCGCTGCTGCATCGCTTCTTACAACGCATGTGCTCTTATGGTTGTTACCTATAGGAGCATAGCATTTGAAGAAGAGAAAGTAACCAGCGGATGATGCGCAATAACTGCTGCTTAGTTTGAAGGCGTTTTCTTTCATAACGGCTCTTTACCATTCGTCGTTCGGATTCACTAATTGAATGTACGCAGTCACAATTGGCTGCCATCTGCTATGAAGAACACTTCAGGCGTAAGGACCTGTTTGTTATATGTCCACAGGAGAAGGCTTACATGTACTTCAACAGCTGCGCGAGTTGGTGTTGGCCCAGACCAGGCAAGAACGGCGTGAAAGACGAAGCAGGAAAAGACCGGACGGATTGCTGACTCTAGTTTAATTAAATAAAAACAACACATTATTTGACCCCTTACTCATGCTGCCTGGTGGTCAAAACGAAAACGAAGTAATATGAAAACTTGTGCAAGGCACGAAGATCAAATATATACGCATGAATCTTTTGCAGTGTTCCGCGGGAGATTATTGTATCTCTACACTCTTAATAACGTTTGCGCCATTTGGGGCTTCTCTTGTGCCACAACAACGATCATCATCTGTCTTGCACGCCTTTCCTTTCTTTAACGCTGCGCGCCCGGTACTCCTAGGTCAGGAACGGCGTGCGCGTCATCAGCGTGACAAAGTATTCTAGACAGGAAAGTAGCGAGCGCAAAATTTTCAAGAAAGGAAATGCAAGTAAGACAGGTGACAATTATTGTTGTGGACCAAGGTAAGCCCCAAAGGGTGCAAACTTTTTTAAGAGTGTATTGCTCTATGATATCGCTATATATATAGCTAAGCCGTCATTTTGTAGGGGTGCCTTTTCCGATGCTTTTCTTTTTCGAGCTTCCTCAGTGATCAGAGCGACGTTCCGCCAGCGCTTAAGTTGGGAACAGCTAGCCGTGAACGGTGCATAATAAGGGCGGCATATGAATTGAGCGGGAGGCATCACTACAAGTCTCTCGCAGACGTTAAAAACCAGAAATAACAAGAAATTCCCATATGTGCATCTGCATATGGGTCTCGCTTTTTTTTTATCGTCCTCCTCCTCTCTCATATACTCCTGCGAGAAATTTCTGTTCTCGCTTGCAAACGTTCGGCATATCGGTGTAAGTGGAGAAATCATCGTTTGTGCTCTAGTTGGGTGAAGAAAAAGTCAACAGACTCAGAGCTAACTTTGGGCGGCTAACTGGTTAGACAAGTCACTAGAGCGCCGTTCGTCTTCGTTACTGAGGATCCCATATACTAAGACACTGCGCTTCATATGCCACTTTATGATGTCAACGTCACAGAGGCGCTACGTCGCTGTATTCGCTGGGGTAACCACGCAATATCAGTACTACGGTTACAGTCAGGGCTGTTTCAGCCGAATAACATAACAGCTACCACTAGTGAGCTGTTCGCTATGAGCACTTGGAAGTAGTCCCCAAGAATGATCTCTTGCCCATCATAGAATTCCTTAGCTATTTCTTCAAATAAAGAGGTGTTGGATGTACCTTCATACCCTCTCCGGCTGCAGACGTCCTCGACTCTCCTGACCCAGCTGATTCGACTGTCTTCACCTGACAAGGCACTTCTGTGTATATCAGGTGGCGAGCCGCGTTGATTATGCAGCACTAAATGGTTTGCCCATCAGGCTTAGGGTTATGCACATGTCTGTATAAGGACTTCGGGCTCTCGAACGATTTCGAGACTACTTTAGCTTCTTTTAGTTCACTCCACTCTTGATGTTCCGAAATTGTGATGTTTATTCTTATGTTAAAATATTTTATTGCTATAATGTGAAGAAGAGTAGCCATCATCATTACGGGGATCAAGTATTCGTTTTTTTATTTCAATCATAAAACGCAAACATCTCCATCGTGTTTCCATTGCTTTGCAATTCTCCACCTGAGCCCTTTGTGACCAAGTGGAATGTATTTCAGATTTTAAATATTGCGTACTCATTCCCTTGATTGTTACTCATGTTTACTAAGGCAAACGCTATGGTTTTATAAGGCACACGCTACTTCAGAGTTTAAATAAGAAAGCTATTCCATTATGCTTCCTTACAATACCTGGTGTACTTGAAGTAACCGCCATTCTCCTCAAGGAAACTTCTTGGTTCCTCAGTCACACAACTTTGTCCGATGTCTGGCAACGTGCTCCATTGACGTTGGAACATACGCTCGGGAGGAGCAATAACTGCGGGCTCGCATGCCACGTTAAACCCGCCTGTGGTTACCAACACCACGACCTCCGTTACACGGGCTTCAGTTACAACGCGTACGAGTTCATGAACTATGCGCTGCTAGTGCGCCTCGTTTACCATGCACTAGAAATTATATGAACGTATACTTTGAGTGAGTTCGATGAGCTCCAAACTTGCTCAGAAAGGTAACGTTTAGGCAGAACACCTTCAAAACAGAGCGCTTAGCATATTACCCATCGACAGAACGGAGTTCATGGTTGCCTCCTGCCGAAGTGCGCAGGTGTGGCCTATTAGCATGTCAAAGAGTTGAACAACTCATCCAAACTTGATGTATTGACGGCGGTTTCAGGCTTAAACCCTGCTTGCATAAGCACGGTTGTCTTATCAAACACCGAAACCTCTGTGCCGCATTTCCCCCGCTTGCATGAGCGACGCAGTACTCGCATAACCTTTGGAGCTCTTTTAATCACCCGCCTCCTCATGGCACGCTCGAATAGAGAGCTGAAAGCCGCACTTCGATCATTCCGCACAGACTGGCGTCGCATGGGAAATATCGTTCTGTTTCCAAAAAAATGCCCCGAAATGACGGTTTACTCTTCGCCAGAATGAGCGGCGTTCATTCACGCACTATCTCTTCTCGTAATCATTTGCATCCCTGCCAATTATGCTAAGTGCGGCCAGCCTCTGGTGCTTCGCCCCATTTTTGGCATTTTGTTCATTCATCTAGGCTGTAGCATAAGCTAACGGGTGGGCGCTGCCAGGCTCACACTGTGTATTTATGTATCTTGTAGGTGAAATGAGGAACACAGAGATTGTGGCACTAACACAGCCTGAAACACTCGGCACAAGTCGCTGTTGCTGAAATATTTTCGAGCTAAATTTTTGCGGAGGAAGAAAACTGATTTCGGCAGAAGTGTGACTAGGAAAAGCACGAGTTGGGTATAACATTTCTCACACGTCTAAAGCTAATGACAGGGAACGGATCTATACGTGAAATAAGGCGCGCTATGACGTAAACCTATCCTAAACAGTTTCTATTGGATTTCCGTCATTAGCTCCCCGCGATTGTTCAACTATATTTGGGTGACGCCCACTTCGTCTGTCTGTCAGGCTGCGTCACGAAAACTATGAAAACTCACCATCTAAAGATGGCATGTATACGCTAATTATGTACGATCTGTCGGAACAAAACCATTTTTCTTTTCAGTTTCTACGCCTTGGGCGCATTCCTTCAGGACCTCAATAAAGTTATTTATCTATCTATCTGTCCACGCCTGTGTTGGCATTAGCTCTCCGCTAATGGAGAACATTTTTCGAGTCGTGTGGCAATCATTTGTCTGTCACACAAAGTCACAAAATCACTAAAGCTCACCACGTAAGAGTGATGTGTACGCACTAAAGGTACATTGATTACTATGCCGAACAATATTGATTTTTTTTTCGGTATAGCCGGAAACTGCCTATTCCGAAAGGAACTGAAGATTACTACCCCCTATCACTCTGGCACTGGCTACTCGTGCATGCTGCCGGGGAGAGTGGATTTCTTTGCGTATAATAAACGTTTATGGCAAATTAATTCTGCGGACTCCCGCAAGGTGAAGGAAATATCACGAAAAGGACAGGTTTCCTTTGTAGTTTCATGCTACATTCGGGTGGATGGCAATTTTTCCACTTTCTTAATAAAAATTTTATGGCAAAATATGACGTTGTCAAGCCCTGCTTCACCGAGGATCCGTTTCGGCTGCATTTTTACCACCTCGTTGCGCGCCTCCACCACAAGCTAAGCAAGGAGAAGCAAACCAATCGATGGCGCCGGCGCTACTATCCTCAATCGATTATCAACTTTCACTGCAGAAGCTTGGAGCCATAAAAACCATCTCCACTTCTGCACGCTCCTCGCTTGTCGTCAGCCAGTTAGGTAAGGAAACCCTGTCTCCGTAGGCAAATGTACTCGCTCTAAAACCAATGCAAAGTCACCTTCTATAAACGAGAAGAGCGTTTGATTGGACTGTTGAAACAACTTTGCCGGTCACGACCCATGCTTGCCTCGGCGGTTCTCTAAATCTGACGTCAGGAGGTTAGAATAACGTCAGAATGGAATAACGTTGCGGTATAACGCAACGGTCCAGGTATGCGTAGTAAAGATCCTATTCAATTTCTCAACGTTTGTGATGGAGTACAAACATGCTAAAGTAGTGCGTTGGGTGTTCTCCACAGCGCGCGTCGTATCTTCTCCAGAAGGCTTCACTCTGGGCAGAACCATAAATTAGCTGGCAATTTCTGGCATGTCAACAAGGGAGCGATTTGACTCGTAGCTCGGGGTGCGCGTTCGGTTGCACAGCACGCGATTGGGCGGCCAATCGCACGCGATGCAACCGAACGCGCACCCCAGAACAACTATCCCCGATCGCGTCCACGAAGCCTCATCCGATTAATACACCCTCTGATTGCTTATCAAGGTGTTTCAAGGAACATGCTTAGATGAAGTGCGTGTCGGTACACTTCGGTAACGACTTGCAACGGTAGCCTGAAGCCTCCGAATGCTTATTGATGTAATTGAAAGTACCAGTCGACTGTATTTGTTGACAGTAGAGCTTCCATTTCTGGAAGAGCAGTGAATGCTTTCACGTGCACATTTACCTTTGAGACGTTGTCAGTGAAATTTGCCTGCGAACAAGCTTCGCTCATGTGGCTTACCACCTTGCAGGTCACCGGTTGGCATGTATGGCTTGTCGACGTACATGGTGCCTCTGACATGTACTGATCCATGTTAATTCTGAATCAGTTCCAGTTGCGAGGTTTATTGCTTCATTAAAGCGCGCACAACGTTGGTCTCTTGCCTTGCTGGACGTATTTGTTCCTCATTAATGGCTCTGCATTTCACCAGCCTTGCAAATGAAGTAGTTAAGTGCAAACTCTGCAACTATCTACATCACTATATATGTGAATAACGTACTCTATTCGTGGCACAGTGCGATGGCGTGTGGGAAGGGCTTAAGGCAGTTAACCTGGCAAACGACTGCTTGGAAGCCACCAAAAGCCTAACAAATTTCCAATTAACAGCTCCTTTGTTGCCTTCCATACGGTTTCTCGTGCATTGCTTAAAATGGCAAGGTAGGAAGTACCTCCAAGTTAGTCATCGTGTATAGATAGCATCATGAACGTATACGCTTTCTTGTTTGGACGTCCCGCTTCAGATTCTTTGGTGGGTGAAGTCATTACATACAATTGCCTTTGAGCACTGATGCATAAAACGCGGCCTGCACATCTCTCTTGATAACACAAAAGGCACATCGACTCGTTGTGGCTTCAATAGAGCATGGCCAGTCAGATTAAGTTTGCTTTGATAAAGCCTGCGCAAATGCATTTATCTTTCTGACGCTACAGCTTGAGCTTGATTCAAAAGTCCTTTGCTGTGGGGACGTGTTTTCAAACAATCGCCTTTCCTTACCAAAGTCGCAAATTGACTTGACATAAAGCAAAGCGGGCTATACAGGGTGTTTTGCTTAACTTGAGTGAGACATTAAAAATATCCAAATGCTATGTAGCTGCACAGAATTATTGTTTGCCGTGACTCAGAGATGCTCAGATATCTATTTTTCGCATTACGCCTAATTAGATAATTAGTCTAAGTAATTGATCTACTTCTCAGTTAATATATTTAGATTAAAGTGTCAATGAGAAAATTGTGTAGCAGCATTAAAAATCCCAATACAGCTTTCTGTTGCTCAATATTTGCTACATAAAAGTATTTCTGAGCGTGACAGAAGCCCCCGAATGCACGCAAAGTGCCTCAAGAGGCAAGTCGCGCGGCAACATAGACCTTGTTGTTTGTGAAAAAAAAATGGCCGGTTCGTGGTGGTTACTCAGTCAAGGAAATCATATATGCGGCATGCAATCCTTCCAACTTTACTATTCAATTATCATCGATTCGAATAACAATTCAATTTATTTATTATTCATTGAAAAAAGGAAATAATTCTCAGAACCTTGTGTGAACTTACAGCCAGAAAAGCTAGTACCGTACCCAACAACAACATAAGCATTCAAGATAACAGCACGTAGCAGCATATCGATGTATATCACTTAATTCCTTCATATTTAGCTCTCCAGACAGCAAGAATTAGGGTTTAACAAGGTTCAAAAAGATTTTTAAAGATCTAACAAAAATTTGTTCAGAGACTGAGAAACTGTCTAATGCTTTGACAATGTGGATGTAGAAGGAAAAGTAACTGTGCGAAAAGCTTTTAAATGCCTCTGCCCGTGCACATTGCGAGTAGCAGGTAACTTGAAACAATTATTACAGGCAGCTCTCGTATTGCGAGCCCACTGCTTAAGTCTACTCGTAGGGAAGCGGATTGTTATAGCAGGTGCCTTGCTATTTTTTTTTTTTAGACTGACCAATTGTTTTAATTGCCTGAGGCATATAACACAAATCTTGTGAATGAGTAGGATTACTCGAAGACGTCGTTTACTTACTTACGCATGAAACCAAAATGCATAATTGGCAACTTAAAAAAATTTTACTAATAAAGTTCCTACCTATTTAATTTTGGGCACATATGCAGCAATTTGCAAAATGAAGCCACCAACTACTCGAGGCACGTCCATTTCGACTAAGTTTTGAAAGCGGCTTAGTTTTTAGATAGGCGCCGTCAAACATCGGTTCAAAATGCCCTGTTGTTTCGCTTACTTTTTCAGCAAATTGCCTTATAACACCGAAACTGTTAATTCCACTAGAAGCACTCAGAAGACATTATATGTCAGTTCTAACAGTTTTTTGAGAAAAACTAGATTGCTTTCTAAGTTTACATTTTGAGAAATTGTGGCCAATGTTAAAGGCAATGGAGATCTTCAGCACTTTGTAACAAAATTCTTCAGTTCTGACAGAATTAGGCGCAGTTTATTTTAAGTCGTCACTGAAGGTGCCAAGTCAAAGTACACAAAAATGTCCAAGAATATGACGGGAACAGCTTTGAAGATGGCGTAATCCGCCCACGAGACCCTTCATGCAGAAAGGCTGCCGCATGCATACAGATGCATAAGAAGGTAATTTCCTGAAATTTAAAATTATGTTTAAGAGGAAGCTTTAGGTCAGGCTAAACTCCGAGTTGACCTATTGAATTACAAGCAAGACGCAGAAACGCTTCTCTGAGAATACCACTGGGTCAATTTTAATAAGACTTGTCGCACTTGCGATTGCGACAGAAGGTTACATTCTGGTAACCCTTAGAAACGGAATTTTTATTTAAGGCCTGTAAGCTTTTAAAGTAATTTTCCGAAATGGGCAAGTTTGAAAAAAAAGGAGAAGGACGAGGCTTACAAATTCGTAGCTCTCCATCTAGAGCAGATATCGCATTTGTGAAACTGCATCCATTAGAGAATTCAAAGCGGACAAATTTAATATTTCATTTTTTGTCGTACGTGTATTTGTTACAGTGTCTAAGGGATATTGCAAAACTCCTACTCACATATTAGTGATTCGCTTGAGAGCCATGGGCAATACATCCATTTTGTCCGCTTTGGATGTACTGTTAGATGTAATTTGCATTATTCTTATATCGTTCCTATATATATATATATTTTTTTTTTAAATGCGAGGATTCTTATATATATATTATATATATATATATATATATATATATATATATATATATATATATATATATATATATATATATATATATATATATATATATATATATATATATATATATATAATATATATATATATATATATATATATATTATATATATATATATATATATATATATATATATATATATATATATATATATATATATATATATATATATATATATATTCTTATAACGTTTCTATATATATTCTTATATCGAGTGAGAGAGTTGAAAACTTTATAAAGTCCTCTTTTGCGATTTTCATTATTATTTATTAGGTCATTGACGACGCAAATCGAAAATTCCCTGCCAACAGTCACTAGATTTTAACTTTATGTTTTAAATGCAACATACCCCATCAAATTTGGTGCAGTGGTTACGGAGAAAAACGATTTCTCCTTTCCCATATATTTAGATAGGAGCCTCCGAGCTAAAGCTTCTTTTTAAGTATAGGGTGCGAGGCCCCGAAAAAAATTGCAAGGCTACTAAGATTTACCCTTTTCCTGACCTGAACAAGACCACATTTCTTGTTCAATTATGTCTCGCCTCTTCAAACGCACAGACTCTTCACTGAGGTCTTCCATTAGACGACACAGCGTGGCTGCTCATGCAACAAAATCCTTCAGAGCCTGCTATTCTCGACTAGGTGCGCGGTAGGCGTCCACGTTTTCCTCATGTCACGCGCGAACAGCACTGAAGACTTTTATTGTGTTCCTTCGTTTCTTATATCCGGGGCATGTTGACGGAGACCATGAGAGTGCAGGAAGTTCGCGGCATGTGGAAGGAACGCTATTCATTTACAACGTATATGTACTTATTTGTATTCTCTGCGCTTCCTCCAGAACAAGCTTATTTACGACCATGCCACCGATGCGTAGCCTGGAACTGTCCAATTACTTTTCCGGAGCAATGATCCATATTAGCATCACCGACAAGTGCTTAATAATGCAGCCTCGTCTCTTCTTTTCCTTTTATATTTCTTTATTTTTACGCTTGGGAAACGAACTCCCGTGTTTACCTTTCTTGCGTCGGCGCGTCTGCTCGGGGAGTTCATCTTCAAGGGCGAGCGATACGGCCGGATATAACCCGTTGTGTACCCCTCGCACACACGCTCCGGTGAGCACGGAGTCGAGCCGCCCGGTGGTTCCGTCCACAGAGACAATAATGCCATAAAAATTATAGCTCCCGGTCAAACACAATCAACCATGGTGGTCGCTTGTTTGTCCTCCAGATCGGCGGTTTGGAATAAAAAGCGTGTAAGCACCCCTAAGTTCAGCCCAAGGGGCGAATAAAAACGAAACATGCGTTGTTGTTTGGCTTTACCTCATCTCGCGCGCGCACGCGCGTAGCCAATGCTGTTTGCGAAAATTTGCCCTCCTTTGCACACTTCTGTTTTGCATTTTGTCTATAGCATTTTGAACATTATTCACTTACTTCCCAGGTTATCATTCACACTTTGGTTATTTGTTCTCTTCTCGCTAAGCTATCCAGTCAGACTCTGTCCATTGACATGTGGTGAAGGGCACGCAGCGAAAGCTTCGCCTGAATAAACAAGACGTTGTACACACTGTGCAACGAAACGTGAGCTGTTTGTCTGCATTTTTATGCTTACTGAAGCATTTCAACGAGAGCGAAATTGTCGTCAAGAATGGCTAATGATCCTGCGTGTTTGCATCAAATCGCTTCAATCGTTTTGTTTTTTTGTTTTTTTTTTACCTCCTACAGTTACACGCCGCGTATTGTTTATGGTGTTCTGCTGCTGATCGTGAGGTTGACGGTACGATTCAACATAGCCGGCTGCTTTCTCTTGGGAACGGAAAACAAAAGTTTCGAATACAAATGAACAGAAGCTGCGTGGTCAGTCACTTCCTGATTCTTGCATTGAACGTAAAGCTATGTATGTTTATAATGTTTCTTTCTTAGGTTTTTTTCTTGCGCGTACGTTTTATCTCTTCAAATCCGCTCAGTAAACTCATATTTGAACAGGAGTGGCTAACAGATGAATTTAATTATTATTAATGTCGAAACAAGACAGCGGTCACATGCAATCTAAAAACAAGCTCCGAGACTCCTTGACATTCCCGTAGGGCAATACAGGCGCGAGTCAGCCACAGGTCTAGAAAAAAAAAATTATCAAAAATTGGGCTCGTCCGGGATTTGAACCCGGGACCTCTCGCACCCGAAGCGAGAATCATACCCCTAGACCAACGAGCCACCATGCGTCCGTCCCCCTAGTTCTCAAAGCAAACACGAAATCGCATGCACCTGAAAGGGGTCACACGAGCCGGGCGTGCTGTACCAGTTTTCCTCATCGCGGCCGCCTTGTTTTCCGCGACACTCTGACATTCTGGTCACAGAATGGCGCTGCCTTGCAGTGTGAAAACTGACGATTAACCGTGGACATAGACATAGCTGTTGCCGAAAGACGCGCTTTCTTTCTTTTTGCTGTTGAAATTGTTGTATTTGTTGCTGTTGTTGTCTTTGTTGTTGTTGTCGTAATCATCATCGTCGTCTCGTTTTTGTTGTTGTAGGAGCAGCATTAGTGTAGTAGTAATCGTAGTAGTAGCAGTTTTGTTTTTCGTTAGCGCATATGTTTGCTCGTCAAAGTGCTGAGAAATGACATGACCAATTTCTATAGAGCACGTTCGTTTTTAACTAAAACAAAATATAACGTTCTTTATCGCCGCCTATGTATCGACGTAACCTGTGCGGGGGGATTTGATGGCGGTACAGCTGACGACAAAGCCACGACGAGTGCAACACTCACGGCAAACAAGCGATAAGTGAAGGCAGAGCGTTATCGCGGTCGCTCTCTCCGCCATTTCCCGCAGCCCCCGGCAAAAGATGACTGCCACCGAGAACCGTTGAAAATCCTCGTCTATACACGCTTCATCGTAAATTAAATGTGGTCGAAGGTGCGTCGATTCGAGATTGTACAGTCTGGTCCACTTCTTAAGGAAACGCCTACACTCTTAAGCAAAATTACATCCTTCCGTCGTATCTTGCCACACAACAATAATCGTCGTCTGTCTTGTCCGCATTTTCTTTCTTTAACGCTGCGAACTCAGTACATGCCGGTACTGTCAAGTCACGAACGGCATGCGCGTTATCAGCATGACAGAGCATTCTCGACAGGAAAGTAGCGAGTGCAGCGCTTTTAAGAAAGGCAACGCAAGCAAGACAGATGACGGTTGTTGTTTGTGTGGCAAATATGCACCCCAAAGGCTGTAGATTTGTTTAGGAGTGTACGAGTTCGGGATAACGGGCTCTTCAGTAGCCTAACTTCCGATAATGCTGCAGTTAACAAGCGATAACGAATAATAAATGAGTTATAACTGCAACATTTCATCGGCCGTAAAAAAGCAGCCAATATGACACTTACGCAGATAAGTATGTAAAACAGAAACGTTGGAATATTTAAAACATAGCGATATGCATGAGGTTAAAATTTCTTTTCTAGTTATTTAAAATATTGACGAACGCTTTAATTTTACGACTAAGAATGATGCTGACCGATGACTACACCTTACAGCATAAGTATTCTGCGTACCCACTGAGTTCGTCTTATTGGCTACACCAGATGAAAAAAAGTTAGCGGAAAAAAAGAATCACAGAAAAGTGCGAAAGGCAGAAAAAAAAGAACAGAAAGGTCGTACATTCCTTAATGTAGCCTATTGATAAATACGGGACAAAAGGAGAACTGAAGCTGCAAGGCGCTACGAAAAAGAACCATCCTTTAAATCAGTAACTTCGCCGTAAATGTGTAGCTTAAATGTAGAAAGCCAGCGTAGACAAGGGGGCGGGGGCGGCCCGGGGGGGTATTAGAAAAACTCCTAGAAGTTGTGATTTTGTCTTTTTTTAATCCCTTCGTCACTTCAGGTATCGGAGAATGAGAACAAAGCGATGTCGGTACATCCCGTCTCTCATTGTGGTAGGAAAGACGCTCTCTCTTTCGACTTCCGCTCCAGTTACTTGCGTACGCAGACACGTCCCACTTCAAGTTGTAATCTCCATGGTCTTCGGTTCACTGATTCCCTTGAGGCATGTTCGCGAGGTCTTCCTCTCTTTCTTGTTTCTTTATTTTCTTCGTTTTTCTTTGTGAAAGTTATTGCGCGTCCTTCTTTAAAGTAGAAGCTCCTTCATTGGCCATCCTTTATTGGCTTTTTATTTTTCTTGAGGAAGCAGCAACTGAATTTCGAAGTCAATAGCCTCAGGGTATTCTTAAGGTTTCTTATAAAGGATAAAGATATGCAAGCATGAAACGACAGGGTAATAATGCTTCACTGTAAAATGTTTACACTCTTAAAGCTATTTTCTCGTCGCACGGTTAACACCCCTACCGTTAGGGCCTAACACAAGTTTATAGAGGACTACAACATACCTCTAACTAGACGTGCGCTGACAAAAGAGGTAGTTAACAACTATGTAATCATACTGACATCCTTGGGCACACAGAAAGATCCGACAGGAGAATTTCACAGGGAAAGATATGCAACTCTCCTGTCGGATATTTCATCTATGCGCCCAAGGCTGTCAGAATGATTACATAGTTTTCAACTAAGTCTTTTGTCATCGCAAGTTTAGTCAAAGCTCCGTTGTCGTCCTCTAAAAATTTTTGTTGGGCCCTAATGGTAGGGGTGTTACCCCTGCGACGAGAAAGCACCCTTGAGGGTCTGAACATTTTTACACTATGTAGTCAGTGGGACTTGATGGAATTTCATTTTATCGAAATGAAAATATAACAGGCTTCGTCACCCTGCAGCAGTGATGCCATAAGCAGTCAACAAACAAAGACACCAAGGACAACACAGGGGAAATTACTTGGATTTAATAATTGAATTCGGAAAAATGATAAATTAGTGGAAATGAAGGTGTATGAAAAAACAACCAGCCACAGGTGGGGAACGATCCCACGTCTTCGCATTACGCGTGCGTTGCTCTACCAATTGAGCTACCCCGGCGCCGTTTCCACATCCACTTTGTGGGGTATTTCTGCGTTACTACGAGTACTAACCCTGGGAGTGTTAGCCAGCGCCACCACTCACAAACATTGGCGGCGGATGTGGAACATCCCTTCTGCCGCAGGCGTCACGAGTACGTGATCTTTTTGGGTGAAGCAACTGATCAATTTGTAGCGCCTCGCACGCGTGATGCGAAGATGTGGGATCGTTCTCTACCTGCGGCAAGTTGTTTCTTCCTCCACCTTCATTTCCATTAATTTATCATTCCTTTAATTCAATTATTAAGTATAAGTAATTTCCCCTGTGTTGTGCTTCCATGTCTTTGTTGGCTTCTTACGATTATAAAAAATCGAGCCCCTCGGTTAACCCCCTTTCATCTCCTTGTAATAGTGATGGTAACCCATTTTCGCATCATAGTATCATTAATAGGGAAAATATTGTAAGTTGAGATAAATGTCACAGTTTTGGAAGATCTAGAGCGCCATCAGCTAAAGAGTCTAAACTAAATCCGCATACAGTCATCGGCATACTCGATAGAGGGACAAAAGGTGACGGCGGGTCGCAGCACGCACTATACAAAGTCCCGACATATGCACGTATACTAATTTCACGCCTGGGCAAGGAGTGCGCGAAGAAAGGGAAAATGTGGAACGTTAGCAAAACGCATGTCCAGTAGAAGTTACTTTGCGATGTAAGAAGGAAATAAAGGGGTGAGAAGAGAACCAAGGAAGAGAGGCAGAAGAAAAGGAAAATGTGGGCAGGTTAACCAGTCACAAATTCGGTTTCCTATCCCGCATTTGTGAAAGCGAGAGGAAGAAGGACAATAAAGTTGAGAGGAATAGAGAGAAACAGGGAACACTGACGGGCGATCACAGACGGTCACTATCACAGCACGCTACCAAAGCAGAGGGTCACTTGCCGCATAGCGCATATTAATTACGATTTACAGTCCCTTGTGCAGGTCTGTTCTCATTGGAAACTGTAGCAGAGCCTACCTTACCCTTATAAGCGATGGCTAATGAAGTTGGCATTCTGAAATAGCTTGCCCTGACAATGGTCTATAGCTGCATGCACTCGTTGAGGTACACAAGGCCTACAAACTTTCGTAGAGACCTGCTGACTTCATACATTTCACCAACCACTTTGCTGCTTTCTGCTACAGCGACGGATATGGCCAAAGAGGCTTCGCCTATGAAAGTGGTCTCAAATCAAGTCGTTTTAACGCTGTACAGAGGTGCTGCAGTGACGGTTATTGTGAACAAGAGCGCAGGAGATTTTCGATAGTGTTTTTCACATCTACAAGAATCGCACCTTGTCGCTTTCTTTCTTTCTTTCTTTCTTTCTTTCTTTCTTTCTTTCTTTCTTTCTTTCTTTTTCGACTAGAAGGAGACGTTGGCACTGGAATGCGCTGCCGGCTACTTCTTGCCTCATGAGGATTTATTCTTTTTTTCATATCGTTGTTGTAAATGTAACATATTAAAAAAACGTAATGTACCCCCTTATAACTTACTGTATCTATAACATACACTAATAATATACTGTATACATATACAAAGTGTCCCAGCTAATTTTAGCCAGAGTTTAAAAATACGCAAATGCCACGTAGCTGCACAGAACAAAGGTAATGTTGTTTGCCGTCGCTTGGAGGTACTCTGATATTTTTTTTTTGCATTCCGTCTAATTATACAATTAGTGTTAATTAATTGATCAACTTCTCAAACATAGTGATTACATGAGAAATGTCAATGAGAAAATTGTAGAACGACATGAAAAATTCCCGATACAGCTTTCTGTTCTTCAATACGTGCTACATAAAAAGTGTTTTTTCCGAGCGTGGAAGAAGCCCGCGTTCGGTCCAGCTACGTGGCACTTGCATATTTTTAAACTGGCTAAAGTTAGCTGGGACACCCTGTATATAACGAACACATAATCGCTCTACATAACCATTTAAGCAGCACAACATTACGAAGAAATCCTCAATAAAACAGCGTAAATCAAAGAGTGGTACCACCATAACATACAAAGCGGAGGGTGAACCCGCCGCGGTTGCTCAGTGGCTATGGTGTTGGGCTGCTGAGCACGAGGTCGCGGGATCGAATCCCGGCCACGGCGGCCGCATTTCGATGGGGGCGAAAACACCCATGTACTTAGATTTAGGTGCACGTTAAAGAACCCCAGGTGGTCTAAGTTTCCGGAGTCCTCCACTACGGCGTGCCTCATAATCAGAAAGTGGTTTTGGCACGTAAAACCCCTCAATTAAAGCGAAGGATGAAAGTAAAAAAAATGCACATGAAGACGACTTTTTCATAAAAGAGCCGCATGGTGTATGTACAGTCGATCGATTCTTCTAGAGTACCGCGTGAGCGGCAAGATTAGCAAGAGTAGCGCATGCGCACCAAGTTCACTGGAAGTCGTTATCTCCGATAAGCCGGAAAGCTTGCACTGAGTCAATCGGGCCAGGGGCTGCGTCGTGCTGGTGGAAAGAGCCTGGCCGACGAAACTTGTGTTTCCAGTGAACTTGGTGCGCATGCGCTACTCTTGCTAATCTCGTCGCTTCGCGCTATTAAAAGGCGCTGACCGGCCAGCCAGTCACCGCTCGCGTGGTATACTGTTAAATAATCGCTCGACTGTACATAACGCTAGTATAGTGCTAAAAAGTCCTCATTGCTTATCACGGCCCTCGAATTTTTTTAACCCGTTAGACGGCACTTTTGCATAGCCTTCGTTGTCGTGTCACACATTCCAGTGGGTATTAATTAAGCATGATTCATAAATATATTATATAAGTTAAATATCTTGTATTTGTGAGTCCCTGATCTATGATAATATATTAAGTGTACCTTGTAATTTATGAGCTCGCATTTCTCGTGAGATCTCTGTGGTTTCTGGAGCGAATATAGGAGATTGTATCCTCTTTCACTGAAGCCGGATACGGGCAGAAGCTCCCAGCAGCGCTCAGAGTTATGAAACCGAGACGCGACATCTATCTTTCGTTCAAGTCGCCTCCCAGTGGCGTCTTGCACAATCGTTGCTCTAGTTATAGGCTCCTCTTGTGCTGGCTCCCAAGCTGATTGTGAAAACAAGCATTTCGCAAGCACAGCGAAACTAGTTTCTCTTCTGGCCTGCCATCTTCTCCGGTTCGTTCTCGCCTTTTTCTATGCGCGCTTTGGAAGAAGGCATGTGTAGGTATAATCTAGGCGCATGCAACAGGTGGCCCGTTGGTCTAGGGGTATGATTCTCGCTTTGGGTGCGAGAGGTCCCGGGTTCAAATCCCGGACGGGCCCAACGGCGCAATATTTTTTTTTTTTTTGCTTATCGAGTGTTATGTTACTGCAGGGTCATTATTAAAAGAGTTGTCCCAACAGCTGTTCCGTATTCGGCTATACCAAAACAGGAATAATTTGACAGCTTGTGATCTGGTTATGTTAGATGTATTAAACAACGCGTACGCTCAAATATTACTTGGTGTATTTTAAGAAACGTAAGCAGAAGGTATACAACGGGTAAGATGCCCCATCAATTGTTCGTGCCCATGCTTCTGTTTTGACTGCAACTCCCATACCCAAGTCATTTTTTTTCCTTTATTGTAAATGAAGAAGTATTATAAGACAATTGACCCATCGCAGAGGGCTTTGCTAGTTACTCTAAATCATTCTTTGGTTGTAATGGTAGCAATGTAGCCAGTTTCAGTGCAAACGGCATGTCATCGTGCTTACGCGTTACCGCAATAACTGCGCCCAATATGCGTAATATCTAAGAATATCTCACCATGAACTTCACAGAAAGTTCATGCCACGAGAACTGCATCACCAGATCAAACACCGAACATGTTTCAAGAAAACGTTCTGAGAGGAACTCTCGATCTTTGACAGTTATTGTCAGTAAGCGTCTTGAACCGTCTTGTGACGATTATGTGCGAAGTGCAAGTAAGCCCGACCAGAAAAAATGTACAGACTAACTTTCTACGTTTTGTCGTATTTTCTGAGCACAAATGACGCGAGACAGTAACACGCGGCAGGGTGTTTGGTAGCTAACTCCTTGGGACATTTCTGCTTCATTTGCATATGTGTTCCTTTAAAGACAGAGGCCTTCAAACGTTATGACCAGAGGGCCAGATTGGCAACCAGTGGCGTTGTCAGGGCCGAACAATGAAGAATTAAATAAAAATTTGCGAAAATAAATTAGTGAACGAAAGCAGCTATACTGGGTGTAGAATGTTAATTTTGTTGCAACTGATATACGTGCTTGATTCAAAAAATTTCTTATGTTGCCTGCTTGACGCTCGACCGTCTCGCATTATGTCCAGAAAGGCAGTGAAATAACTATCTTGGATTAGAATTTTGCTTGCACTGCCAAGTTACTGTGGGTCTATTAACTTTAAATAATATTACACATTGGCCCGTGGCAAACAAGCTCGTTCACATTTCCCTGTAGCACACAGTTCTATTGCTTTTTCGCAGCCATTCTATCTGAACCAGGCCGATATTTACAGTAATTGAGATGATCTGGGAATCATCGCCATTTCTTTACAAAAGGTTGATTGTTTTGCTGGTGTGTCGTTACCACGACTCTGTCATTTCTAAGAGTGTGTGTTGACTTTTGCGCATAGTGTTTGCACGTCAGTAGGGTACAAGTACATGCCCAGTTAGTATAGCATGGCGCAATGCACAGGACATCAAGCGCTCGTGTTGTTTCGTCTTGATCTCTCTCCTGTGAGTTGCGCTATTTCATCCTTCACAATGCTTGCGTTTTAAATGTTGCCAGGAAAGACGACTAGGAAAAGACGAATATAGGCTTGTTTAAATAAATATGCACTTTAGAATATTGCGCGACTTCATCTCTGAAAAGCAGCCCCATTTTTTTCTGCTCTTTGTGAGAGCAGCCGTGCGCCATGATTTGCTATATTTTGCGGATATGCTATTTGTCAACAATAGTCATGACTGTACAGGATATCTCAGCTCTTAGGATGAGCGACATCAAGCGACAGCATCATGTGCCTACAAAAAATTTCGGGAGGCATGCTAAGCTAATATTTCTGCGCCGATGAATGAAATAAGCTGTTTGAAAGTTTAATAGCTACTGAGCCATTAATAAAGTAATAGATTGTTAAGGAACCAAATCGCTAAGCCCTAAAAATTGAACCTGTCGTCGCGTCTTTAAAGTTAGGTTTTAAAAGAACCTAAGACAGACGATCACAAGCGATTTATTTGGGAGCACTTTAGGCACATAAAAGAATTGATTGCGATAGCGAGGTTTAGCAATGCGTTTTAGCTTATCGAGTGGTGTCCTGACTATACACAGGTCCGACTAATGCGGACGTGACATACGCAGGTGCGCCAAAATTTCTGGCAGACTTAACAGCCTTACAATGTAAAGGGCTTGTAGTGACAACGCACAGGTGCCACTACGCCGCACGTAAGAAGTCCCACCAGTAAAATTACATTACTTTCAGGTTTGAGCACTGATATCGTTCTGCAGTTTTAAGATTGAATAGTTAGCCCGAGAAGATTTAGGATAAAAGGCATGCGCTGTGAGTGTTATATTTCGTGGCATTTGTTTGTGGGCTGCCATTCTCAAAATTCTGAGGAGTAACTTAGTGAAGAATAAACGTAAAACCTAGTATGAGCAACGTACTTTGGTGATTGAATAGTGTGGCAATATAAACTGCATATACAGCGCGACATATAGCATGACACGGCATATAGCATACTTATACATAAATATATGCAGAGCCTAAAGGCAACGTCGACGGCGGCGACGACGGCGAAAATTTGCTTGGAGTGTTCATGTAGTTGCTATCGCAATAATAATAACATTGCATCGCTGTGGCACAGAAGACAACGAGCATAAGGACAGCCTAGAGTGCGTGGGAACCTCGCAATACATACGTTTTTCAAAACAGCGCATACGGCAATGACTAAAGTGGGACAACACTGCAAGAAGGCAAAGAGCGCGATATGCGTGAGGTTGAAAAAAAAATCATTTTTAGTTATTTGACACAATTACGAGGCCTTTAAACTCACGACTAAGAATGATCGTGTCCGATGACTCCACCGTACTACAGAATACATTTACTATCAGAACGGCACCAGTCGAAACTGATACAAAGTGCAACATGTTAAAACGGAAGTAGCTGATTAACAAAAAATATTAAAGTCAATTTTTTATTTATTTATTTACTTACTTATTTATTGATTTATTTATTTATTTATTTATTTATTTATTTATTTATTTAGTTATTTATTTATCTCTTTATTTATTTATGGGACGCCAGTACCATAGTCGCCACAGCGAGGTGAAGAGCGAAATGGTGCTGCCGACGTACCTTCTCCCGTAAAACCCCCGAAGTAGCAAAAATAGAGATCTTGTCATTACTTATTATGTCACTAAAATTCAATTCACAATTTAGCCACTATTTGTCATTTGTTTGAAATCCCTAAACTAGCTGGCCATCAATTTTATGTGATACGCGTATGCTCTCAAGGAATGAGCACTGTGACCGTACTTAAACGACGATAAACAGGTTCGCAACAGATTAAAAGTTACGTATAAACTATCAAAGCTGATTGTCAAAGTAAGCTAATAACTTTCTGATTCCGCTGAGTTATCTGTTAAAGTCCGACAATCACTGAAATTTATGGAATGTAGCAGCAAGATTTTAAATTGTCGCACTTGAAGCATAAACGGCGTTTCGATGTAGGTGAATGTTTTCCGCGTAATGTTTTGAGATGAGTAAATACACCATCGGGCTGTGTACAGTCTTGTGTTCATTGTGTTCGTTTTCGTTTGCGCTACAATGCTTTCATCAAGTACGTCAATGTTTTGCCCACTAATAATATTTTTTTTTTCAGAAGATTGCGAGAGAGAGGTTTAGAGCAAGTACGAAAATTTTAGCGCAAATGTCTCGGAAGATTGCCGCAGATATGTTTTCTTATTACTGTTATATTATGAGTTTGCTTTAGCGCCACCACTGACCAGAGCATTCAAACCTTCAGACGTCACAAAGCTTATCGCGCGGACCTCGTTCCCCCAGAACAGCAGCCCGGTTGCTCTAAATATTAGTCTACGACCTGATCGCTTACCCCCATCTTAGGCCACAGGCCACCCTTTCAAATAAATGTTTCAATCAATCAATCAATCAATCAGTCAATAAATCAGTCAACCAATAAACCAATTAATTAATAAATAATTAATAATTTAATAATTAATTAATCGAAAAACAGTCGATTAACCATCGGGTTAATTAATTGGGTACTTAACTACTTAATTAATTTCGCTTCAACGCGTTCGTCTCAAAGAGATCGTTTTGCTTATTGGCGACGAACTCAAGGTTGGTGGCGTCGACAAACACGCCCTGAACGTGTCGCGCGTTCGCCGCTGCCTGCCGCCGTCTGGAACACGCCCCACAACCAAGCCGCACGACAGGCGTGCAAGCCCATTCACCACAAAGGCGATAACACCATAAACCACTGGGCAGGAACACCGAAAGAGTGGAGGAAAGCCAGTCGCTTAAAAGACAAGGCACATACCCAATGCTTTCCTCGGGCTCGCGCTGCTTCACCGTCTGAGGCTTCGAAGGCGCTTGCCCAATGACATCAACGTGTCTGCACTGACGAGGAGCTCGAGCTGGCGTTCTGACTTAGGTTGCGTGACCGCAGCTGACCAAGTCTGTTGCCGTACAGACGCTATGCTCAGGAATGAGGCGACGAGAAGTGAAGAAGGGAGGTTTATGCAATCGAGCTACTTAAATGCTATAGTTTTCTGAGCGAAAGGCTGTCGAAAGGCCTCCGGACCCAGCGCGCCTAGGCGAAGTTGAGGAAGTTTCGGAACGTCTTCTGACGTGCATGGCAGCCGGAACTGGCCGAATCGGAGCATCGCACGCTGCTCACGCAATGGTCGCATTAGGCTCCTGCTTCGACGGCACTGACTCGAACGAGGTGGCGTGATTTTGTAACTACTGGGAAGCCGGGTGCGAATGTTGCACAATAGCGCAACTTTTTGTGAGGAATCTCAAGAGAAGGCGCAGATGGGGCTCTCCGGGGAAAAAAAGGCCCACAGTCGGATCTGCCGCTCGTGGCCTACGTACGAGATTGCGCGCGATGGCAGCTTTACTCCAGCAGTCCCTTACGGCGTGCTCCTCAGCGAAACAGTGTAATGCTGTGCGCGCGACCGGCTGCCACGTGACGGTGTTGTGAGCCGAGGGTTCTGGTTTTAAAGTGGACGGAAGCATGAACCGGTCAGAAACCGAGATAACCAACAGACGTTTAGAGTATTGGAGGAAGAAAAAAATAACAGGCATACTTAACGCCTGTTCAGATCTACGTAAAGCGAAGCATTTTTGGTGTAATATGTTCGTGAACCATGTGCGTGCGTGCGTGCGTGCGTGTGTGCGTGTGTGTGTGTGTGTGTGCGTGTGCGTGTGCGTGTGCGTGTGCGTGTGCGTGCGTGTGCGTGTGTGTGTGTGTGTGTGTGTGTGTGTGTGTGTGTGTGTGTGTGTGTGTGTGTGTGTGTGAGAAGCAGTTAGGAATCTTCGAATGCTATGGCGTTCTACTATTAAAGGGGAAGCTTAAGCGTCCTCTAAATTTTTATGATGCCATAGTGATCGGCTTGCAAAGTCGCAAACCTGTTTGAAAGCCAAAATGACGAAGTTTAGGCAAATTCCTGTACTAACCATCATTTTTCTTTTTCTTTATTGCCGGTCATTGGGCCCGGATAAAAAATACACATTCACAAATAATCAAAAGGCACACTCACAATATGTTAAAAACGACCGCAGAACTTGTGCGGGTGCGCTTGTGCTAAAATTCCCTTATCGCCAATAATAATTCCACACGTGGCAACCACTCTGGGATGCACTCCAGCAACTTTTGTTCCTCTACAATGTCCCGTATGCTTTCTTTGAAATACTGGCGAGCCGCTCTTGCATCGAGACCGGTGTGCCTTACCGCCATTCTACATTTCCAAATGCTATGCAGGGCAATAAGCATGATCACATCGAATGGGGTTCCATCATCACTTTCTATTGGCAAGTAGCGAATCCCATACGCATCTAGGGGGAAATCTTTTTTGATTGTGCGCTGGAGCACATCCCAGAGGAAAACGCCATCCCAACAATGCAGAAAAACATGTTCAATTGTCTCCTCCTGCTTGCAAATTGTACAATGAGTGCCCCAAGGAACAAAGAAACCTCTTTCAGCCAGCCACGGTTTGACAGACAGCGTTCCGGAGTGCAATTTAAAAAAGAACGTCTTAGCGCCTGACGGTACTAGCATCGCCTTAACGCGATTCAGAACATTGTCATGCTGGCTGTATATCCCTGCTGACCAGCTCCCGTAGACACTAGCGCCGATATTCCCTCTACTAATTATTGCATGAAGCTCAATTTTTGAACCAGTAGACTCGTAAACTACTTCTTCACTGTCCTGTTCATAGATGGTGCCATCATCCCGTTAAACACATTCGTCGTTAGAAGCCCGATACATACGAAAAAGTGCCTCGATCTCGGCAACAAAGCTTCGCTTGAAAAGCAGATAAGAGATTGATACTACTTGATCCATTACAGGCATAGGTAACGGTGCTAGGTACATATAGAAATGTTAAGCTAGAGAGAAAACGTTAAGGATATGTATACAAAACGCTAGACTGAAAAGCATGTATAGCGTGTCTGATTACCTTATGCAGGCTACGTGATTGTTTCTCACCACCACGTTTCAAAGGGGATGCCATTAAATTATAATCATCATATGACGTCTGTCGAGGCTGCCATAGAAGGCAGACGATGCGAGATCTCAACGTGCGCATTGCCTCCTTTTCCGCATGCTGCCGAAGATTTTCACAAGATATATCCCAGCCAATTATTCAGCTTTGCCTCGGGCTGTGCCTAGAATATTTTTACGTCTCAACCATTTAGTCATTTGGTATACTTATTTTTTCCTGTATCGTTCTACATCCTTATCATGGATATTGTAGCATCTATAGTCCGTATACCATTATGTTTAGTAAGTTACCTTTCTAAACAAATCATGTGTGGGTTCACACAGCATTCAGTGTCTGTGAACTGGTATCTTATCAGAGATGTCAGACATTAAATGATTACTGCCTAGTTTTTCTTTTGCTCGTTCTCTCTCGCTCTCTCTCCCTCTCTCTCATGCTCTCTATATCTCTGTTTTTCCAATTTGCATTGTGGTTATTCAGCAATTGATATGGAAATTTTCACGTTTGTAAGCCCACTCAGTAGCGCAGTGATGTTCGCGTAATATTTGCTAGGAACTTCCCGTGCGTATTCTTTTCCGTTTTTACTTTGATGTTGCATACTATTGCGCTGTGGGAATAATGGTTTTGTTACGTGATGTTCTTTTTTCTTTTCGTTTTTTTCTTTGTTAATTAATGCTTGTTTCACGTTGACATAACCGTATTCCGACCTTACCCAAGGAAGGAAGGAAGGAAGGAAGGAAGGAAGGAAGGAAGGAAGGAAGGAAGGAAGGAAGGAAAAAGCGGAGAAGGAAAGCCAGGGAGGTTAACCAGTTTAGCTCAACCGGTTTGCTACACTACACATGGGAGCCGGATGGGGGGATGAAAGATGGGGAGGAGAGAGAGAGAGAGAGCACAGCACAGCACACACATCGTCAGTGACAGTCTATCACTCTTGCGTGGTACGTGACATCATGACTCTCTGAAGATATACAAGGTGTTTATGAATGCGTATAACATAAACATGCCCTAAGCATACATGTAGAAAAGAGACTAATATTTTGGTGCTAGATGTAATAAACATTTCACTCAGTACTGCTTTCAGTTGTGGAAGTGCCTGCTTGGGCAGTAAGTACATATACTAATAAACAAGTAAATAATTGCATAATTTATCATTTCTTGCTTGGTGCACAAGTTCTCGCTCCCTGCAGCCTTGACAAAGTAACGACACGCATACTCACGCAGCAGAACAGACGGACTTCCTTTAATCCGCAATAAAACATTTCTTAAAGCTTGCTGCGACTTAGATGAATCGGCTAATCGTTTTCACCATTTAAGTGACACTTCAATTTGAATATTGGCATTTGCACTGTCACACTTTATACTGCTAGTTAAGTTTGTCCGCTTGCTGAGAAAGCCACCAACAGAGTCATATACAAGCATAAAATTCTGCTTTCTGTACTCTCGTATGATCATTTTAATGCATTCGCTTTTGAGAGGATGCATGTGAATAGACGCTACGCTGGTTCTTGCCAGTAAATAAGGTGAAAGATTTCAGAATCATGAGGCATTGGGACGCCCATCACAGGGGTGACTTAACACGACGAAGTGTTACCGTGGCAATATAAATAAATAAATAAATAAATAAATAAATAAATAAATAAATAAATAAATAAATAAAAAAAATAAATAAATAAATTATCCGGTGTACGGGCCAAGGACACGATATAACTATGAAGCAGGCCGTAATGAAAGCCTTGGTTCTCTAACGTGCACTTAAATCTATGTACACGAGCGATTGCAGCATGCTTCACGTCCTATGACAATGGCGAAATGCACAACTAAACCAAGCACCGGCACCAACAGGTGACTCGTTCAAAGCTTTGAAACCAGCTGATGAAACGATGAGCATACGTATAATATACAAATTGTGAAGTAAAATGCATTTTCGGCACATTACCAACTCTTGTATATACCGGGTGCTCCAGCGAACAATTTCAAAAATCTTTTAAATTGCCTGTGGCAGTTAACACAATTCCAGCTCATGAGCTGGTCTACTCGAAGAAGCGGGAATTACTTGGCCAAAATTGAAAGTCATAATCGACCAATTAAAAAATCAACGAATTCAGTTTCAACTAATTACCTGCAGTTACATGCAGTTAGTAACACGGGCCTATGAAAAAGAGATTTGTGAATATGAGCCCTCTTCGAATCTCAAAATGCTAGACAACATCGCTGAGGTCTCTACACTTGTTCTAAATCTTTCCCGAAGTCGATAGGCGTCCCAGGGACGGAATTCACATTGCCGCTCTTTCAGAAGTGTTCTTTGCCATTGACACGTCCTCGGCCCTAATAGCCTGCCTGGCATCAGGATTGGCTGGAGCTCTCTTGTACGAACAATTGAAGCGCAATAGTGTTTTCCTGAATATGGGCCAGGATGAGCGAATGCGATGGTGTCACTATAATGGCGACCTTTCCTGTTCCCGCAGTGGCCGAGGCGGACGAGACATGGTTGTCGCCGGGCCGCGAGAACGACTCCTCGTCGCCGCCACTGAGCCACGAGAAGCGGCTCATGGACTCGCTGCTGCGCCACTACGACGCCAGCGTGAGGCCCGTCAAAAACTCCTCGGAGCCTGTCATCATCCGGTTGGGCATCACGCTCACGCAGATCTTCGACCTGGTCAGTATACGCGAGCCATTACTGGTCTTTAACAACGTGTCATTCTACTGTTTTTCGTGACACATTGGCTGAAAGGAATTCTGAAGGTAAACGTCAAGTTCTGTTGGCCATGGCCCCTGTAGGTTACGTTTAGAGGATCGTTAAATAAAAATATTAAGCCCAGTTATATCGATAGATTATTTGTTTAGAAATCTGTCAAGCTTTCCTGCATGCCAGTACATTACTTTTTTTAATGCGTTAGCATTCTTTGTGTACTTCAAGTACTTTCCGGGGGCTATCTGTCTATATATATCTAAGTTTGTATCTAACCATTTCCGTGCCTACCTCGGTCACTGGGTAGTCCATGGTCGAATGGCTAGCGCATCAGGCTGCTGTGCTGAAGTAACAAGTCGAAACCAACTGTCGGACCAACATGGGTAACCGAGTATGTGCCAATGTGTACATACGTGCCGCTCTTCAACTCCCGCCAGTATGGGTCACCGTAGATGCAAGACTGCCTAAGTACTGCTGTTGTAAGAAAATCTTTGCCGCTGACTTGAAGAACTGGGCACACGCCACTCGCTCTGTGCTGGTCTTCAATGGCCCTCGTTGGTGGCAATTAGGTTCACTCTAGATATGGCACTGGGAATGTGCCCCTTTACAATGACGAGAAAGGTCCCTTCAATTTCTCTCATACCGAGCCGAATCGAACCCACGTCATAAGTGTTCCTCAAGAACAGCAACCCGATGCATTAGTAGGCTGCGCCACAAATGCATCCGGATATGTGCCGCTTTCTGCCCAAGAAAGTGCCAGAATGCGCGAAAGAGTAGCCCCATTGAAATACACACCTCGTGCATAACTCGTTTCGACGGTGGCGATACGCTGTGTGGCTATATTTATTCACTGCTAGCGCATTACCGTCGACAGTCATCATTAGATGGGTTGTGCCAATATGTTTAAAAGTCAACATCAGTGTGAAATACCTAACAATGAATACCTAACAACTCTAATCGTGTGCTCTTTTATCTGTGGTTTGTGTAGTGTCTGTTGCCGGTATGGAATAGTTTTCTCCTAAAACCATGTAAAATTTTATAGGAACACATAAATAATTTGAGAATGACAATCTCACAACGTCGATGGGCTAACCTCTGCTATGGTCTTATAATGGCCACATTCAAGAATTTAAACCGAAGATTGTACAACTAATTACATAGATACGAAAAAACAGGGACAGCTATACGGAAGGCAGAAAAAGTAAGGAATGAGCCTCAGAAGATATAAACATGCATGAAAGGGTGCTCAAGAAGTCATTTTAGGTCAAAAAGCGCACAACCGTTCCCGTACCGACCAAACTTCGCGCTGTCATCAGAAAGTACAACCACAGCATTTTTTCATATATTTATGCGTGAAGAGGGCGAACTCTAGTTGCCTCCGTTATTGTGTGCGTCACTCAGTAGCCTGGTGTCCAAAGATTATAGCTCCCTTAGCGGGGGCCGTCCGAACGAGGCAGAGTAATCAGCAAAGGTCAGCTGTAATATATGGTTACTCGGCTGCTTGCCGACATGCTCGCTGTAGCAGAGTTTAAATGATATTGCGCGACATAAAAACGACACGGACGTGAGAGAAGACGACACACTCTCTCACGTCCGTGTCGTTTTTATGTCACGCAATATCATTTAAGCAATGGATTGCCAACTTGCCCGGAATGCTGCTCTCATTAAGTAGCAGACTTCCTGATTTCTCAGACCTTTACGAGGGCATAGAGACATTATGAAAACTCCAAAGGGGCGTATCGTCAACGACCTAATTACGGTACCTGAAGATGCGGCGCAGAATGTGTTAAAGGCACTAATTCTCGTGCAGCTAGATACGCCGCCCACTGGAAGCAGCCGTGCCGTAAAAGCGTGGCGTAATCTCTTCTCCGTCGGTGTGGACAACACCAGCCAGCTGAAGCTGTAGCGATGCCGTTGGCCATTAGACGTCTCGTCGACTAGCGGCCGCGATTGTGTTCGGCTTTCCGCCGTCATCCCTTATGGAAAAAGCAGGTCGTTTGCAAGGACAGCATGCCCCGTGTGGCGCAGTAGCAAATGGCCACATGTCAGCCGGCTGTTTCGACACAAGTCCGTCTCGCTCGTTATTCTTGCTATTCTGCACATGATATAATAAATCGTACGAATGCACTCTAGAGGGAAAGCTTCCCGTGAACAGTCTGGGAGCCTGTTGCATAACAGTGAGCAAAGTACGGCGCAGGGAGAACAGTATCAGCCGGGAATTCATGGTGTTCTGCTTGTTAGTATCTCGGTGGACAAATGGCGGCAGCGCACTCAGCTTACGAGCTTATATCGAATAGTTGAGCAATTTATTAGCGTTGGTGGAGTATTCGAGGCTACCGTGAGTGGAGATCAAAAGCGTTAACTCCGCTTAATGATGCTCGGCGTGCTCAGTGCCTGCCCATAATTGCCTCCACTTGAGCCTTAAGAAAATGGAAAGCGTAGTAGTCGTGATGGCAAATATTTAAAAAAAAGTTGAATAAGAGCGATCTTTTTTTTTTTCTGAAATTGACAAGAAGAGATTATGAGTTCATAAAACCGAGGGATTAAAGGAGACCTTGCTCGTAGTGCACGACCAAATGTGCAGGCTTATTAATATGTCTCCTATACGTTGGCTGCTGCGTATGTAAAAAGGGCTTGAATGAATACGTGAATGTAGAGTTAGTGTTGAAAAGCAGCTAAGCACTACTTTCGAAATAGTCCATATGTAAACAAGCGCACTGCTTTTACAGTAATGGGCAACCGACCAACCCATCAATATCTCCAAAGCAAGTGAATGTAAATGCCACTGACAAATTTATATTTATGGCCTAAGCGCTCGGGCTGGCGTCAGCTCTGACTGAAATCCAAGGATTCTGTTTTCTTTGATGTGACAGTTGAGGATTTCAAGTGCTGTGGCGAGCTAGGACGCTTTGTTCTCTATGACAAAGTGCTTCAGGCAAAATTTAGGAGCTCAATTTTGATATCGAGCTTCTGGAAGGCACTTTCTTGTTGAGGAGTTCTTCGTAGCTCCTAGGTTCTGTAAATTTTTTTGCGGTGCAACTAAACATGCACAGACGGCTAATAGCAATGACGTCGAACAAAACAGGTAATCTTCATAGAACTGCGAAATGAACGGAACGAAAAAGAAGAAGGTATATTGAGGGCAAATGAGGAGAGGTTGGCAATTGGAAATAGATAATGTGATCGCGACTGATTCTCAATAAGTGAGGCGAAAGCGGATGTGAGTATTTTCTCCGAGTCCCCATCCTGGTCATATGCATTACGACTTCCGGATTTCACACCCATTTTTCTGGCTGAACTATCAGCCGTTATCCTAGCTCTTAAAAAACTTCCTTCAAATTATTCAGCAGCGTTTATAGTGACCGATTCACTGTCAGTGTGCACACCAGTCACTTCATCTTCAGACACTACTGTAGACAGTACAATTAAATCGTTAATCCTCTCAAACTTAAGCCTGGTGCGTATGGCATGGGTTCCAGACCATCGTGGTAGATTCTTAAATGAAATGGCAGACACACTTGCGCCGATGTCTCTTGATGGACCAGCTATGTCCGCTATGGCTACTTCGCCTTATGTCACTGCGGCTAGGTTTAGAAAACTTTCTCTTTTCCAAGATTCTATAAAACTGAAAATCGAAACGTCGGAATTTAATCATTTGTCCTTATCACGGAACAATAAATGGTGTCCCTGACGTAAATTATAAACCTCCATAATAAAATTACAATGCCACATCCAACCATTAAGTTTTTACCTATACAGGTCTGGTCTGGCACCGTCCCATCTGTGTCCTATCTGCCAGGAGCACGACAGCACTGATCACTTTCTAATAGCATGCCGTCGATTGATATATCAGAGGAGGAAATCGGAACTTTCATTCCGAAACTTGGGTATTTCTTTAACTACTCAAAGTATCCTCTTTGGGGCTTCTTCATTGGGATTTAGCCAGAGGAACATCTATCTGCGTGGCCATTTTCGACTATCTCTGTGACACAAGAAGGCTACCGTGTTAATTCTCGAAATCAATAATTGGATAGATCATTAAATCCCTGATTGTGTCTTCCAAATTTTTCTAATATAACCCAAAAAGAAACACAAGATTTGCTGTTTATATATAAAACAAACTATTTTATTTCTATATCTGCCACGTAAACCTACTTCTTAATTTATATGAACGTTATACTTCACTCTGATTTACTTTTCCGTTTAGGGTTTCTTCTCTCCCTTTCCCATTAACCTTTAACCGCCGGCTTCTTGGCCAATCCCCCGTAGTGGGTAAGCGCCACGAGTGAGGAGCAAGGAGAAGGAGAGGAGAAGACAAAGGAGAGGAAAGACAGGGAGGTTAGCCAGTGTAAGTACCGGCTGGCTACCCTGTGCTAGGGAAAGGGCTGAAGGGAATAAAAGGAGAAAGAAGAAGAAGAGGAAAAAAATTGAAAAAAGAAAATTCACACAGTAACGCGAAACTACGCGCTACAACGTTCAAAGGTGGTCGCACAATTCGCATGTCCTTAAAGTGAGGAGTCCTTTTAAGTGAGGAGCAAGCAAGCAAGAAAGCAAGGCAGGAGAAGCAGAGCCTCTGACCTGCTATTCCACATTGCAGTATAGGGGCAGAGGGACAAGGGGAAAGTAGACGAGCGCGAGGAGTAATGATATAAAAATACAGTTAAAGCACCTGCTGTCCAATCAGCTTGATTTGAGCTCGACAGTACAAGAAAACGCACAAGGGCTTAGACAGAGGCTAAGGCAAGCTTATATGGCGGCGGACTTCATATTTACTGACATACCAACACAGAGACTAGCTTGCCTGAATGAACAGATTGAATGTTTTATACGGCCTGGAAATGGGGCTATAGCAGTGTTGTTATATTTGACTGCATACCCGGCACGAACCGGCTGTACGGCAGGGTGAATAATTGTGCCGAACAATGTGTTGGCTTGACGCGCAAGTGAAAGCAACTGGACGTAGTCCCGACTAGACCTTCTGTCTGCGCCCACATCTCAGCGGATTGCCGTGTTCGCGCCTACCAGGGGAGACTAACCTAACCAGCTTATTCCGCTATTTTTCTCCCTATTTTCTTCACATTTTGAGACGTAGAAGATACGAGAGACAGTGAAAGACGCCTTGAAAAACGATGCCGCCAGCCGTGTATACCCGCCGTCTCGTCTGCTGGCGCCGTCTATACTGTCTGTCCTGGCAGCGATTCCCCCAAATCGTCGCTTTGTCAAAGAGAGCTTCATGCTTGTGACGCTGATACGGTAACGCTAGTGTACGTGCGCTTCATTTTTTTTTTTTGTACTGATTTCTTGAACAGGAAGCGAAGCACCACTTCCCAACCCACCAACATAGCCGAGATGCAAATATAAGTTTTTATTGTCCAGGTTCAACTGGAGGGTTTCCTGGCAAAAAGATGCATGAGCAGCTTGACTATGTCCAGAAAACCCCTACAACCAGTAGCACACGAGTGGTACAGAAATCAGACAGGCATACAATAGTTACAGTCAACAAAGAGAAAACATTCACCAGTTATACATACAGAGTCTAATAATCTTTCCACAAAATTTAAACAATAAAATCGAAAACAGAAACGCTCAAATGGTCATACAAATGTTCAGAATTCCGGCAACCCCAATTTGCCAGTTGCGAGTTATTTCTCACGTTTTTAATTGCTTCCAACGGAGGTGGCACATTCAAAGAAGCTTGCACGAAAGTTCTGGCGGTCTGAATTTAATTAACCATGGCGTCGTTTATTCAAGATCACGTCAAATTCGTGTGATCTTTTGCAGAAGTGAATGCACCCTCAGTACACACTCTTCAATGTTTACTCCCGACGATTAGTATTTTTCAAATGTCGCTGGTATTAAAGCTTAACACCTTCCTACCAGTAGCGCTTTATTTGATCCTGGTAAATCCTAGTGAACCCAGATAGGCTAGTCCTTTATTTTCCGTTTCTTTCTGTAGGCATTTTTAGTCGTATTTTCAGTAGAGGAATGCTCGCAAATTTTCATCATTTCTTGCACGGAAGATGCAAACGCGACCTTAGCGATTGTCCGCAAAGACGATGCACACGTGCCATTCCTTCGGACAAGTCCTAGTACGAACGACAACTACGTACTTCAACCTGCTTTTGTGTTCGCACATGTGTTTCGCTCACCCTGATGGTGTTGCACGCTCTCTCTGTCTCTTCTTTTATCTTTTCTTCTCCCTTTTTTCTCTCCCCTAGTGCAATGTAGCAAACCATATATTTCCATCTAGTTAACCGCCTTGCATTTTCTTCGTTTCTCTCCATGTCTCTGTAGCAATTGCCATTATTGCAGATATTAATACCACAATCTATGCGGCCTTAGAGATGCGCCGAACACATTTAACCTGCTGACACCGTAGTTCCGAGGAAGATGAAAACCATCCGCAGATAACCACACCGTGTGTGCCTCCGAGGACATGCTAACTCAGATGCCGGCTTTCCGGTAGCGCAACAAGTTTGCCTGACTCGATCTCAGCCCGCTGGTTATGATCGCAACAGGATAAGCATGCCCATTTCCTGCGGCCGATTCCCACAAAGCTCTACAGGTTCTCTCTTCGTCAGCGACCTTGCTCGTCACGCATCGAGTCTCTCAGCGTGCAAATCGCCGCTTCCCTAGTTTTGTCTTTATAAGTATCGTGTAGTATGTAGCTGAGCCCACATATCTTACATATCATTGCACAGATTACAACATGATTAGTGACGGGTACAAACAGAAAGGACATTGGGAGTTTCTTACCCACCTGAATACCCTGAAGAGCTGTCTACGTTACAAGTGCAACATTAAATTTTTTATTGTGAATAACTCCTGCCGGAGCGTAGCTGCATGGTGGGTTAATTACGTAATTATCTGATCGAGGAGCGGCACGTCTGGCGTTTCTATGTAACCATAATGAAATGCACTGGGCAGATAAAAAAATTTTAAAGTCGACTGTTTCATTCTTGAGTCCATTAGCAAAACTTACAGATTGGAATCCCTGTACTGTAAAAATTAGCTGGCGGAATGCTCAATTCCCTTAGGAACTTCTTGCTTCGAGATACGCTTTCTTCTGAAATATTTACATAGCCTTCAACACAATGTTGCATCTAAAGACTGTCTGCTGCCTGCTAATAATATCAACGAGTTGCGCTTTCAAACGTCTAGTTGCAAGATGTAGGCTGAGCAAGAATCGTAGCATTGGTGGGCGCTTCGTGCCATGTGTGTTTTCGTCATTTTAGGATTGTTATTAAAGCGAAGCTTTCTTTGCCTCTTCCTTCAACTTTTCCGCTGCCACTGCTGCCTTGCACGCCGCGTCGGGAAGGAAAAAGTGGAGAAGGAAAGGCAGGGTGGTTAACCAGTTCAGCTTAACCGGTTTGCTATATCACTTCCGCGTCGGGAGGTGGTTCAGAGCCTGTATATACAAGGAAAGAGCGTGGAAGAGACGAAAGGCGACGCGAGAAACTTGTTTGGACCTTTCCATTGCGTCACATCTGCACAATGACCGCTTACCACATGACCACTGTAATTATCCATAGTCCCCCTCAAAAGCATTGCATAAACTGCAGTGCTTATCTTTCTGCTAATGTGCAAGTCCAGATAGGCGGTAGATAGAATGCTAGACAGGAGAAGGGAGAGGAGGCAGAGAATCGGCAGAGGCGTTGGTAGAACTGACGCAGTCCCGAAACCAGTCAATAACGGGATTGCCGCTCTTCGCTCGCTGGTCCCATACAAAATAAAGGGGGGGGGAAGGCGTGGGAGGCGAGAGAGGGAAAAGGTGACGTAAGAAGGCAAAGAAACGCTACTACTATAGATACTACAGAGGTTGCGGGTAAAGGGAAGGTACGGTACGTTTCTGCTATTTCAGAAAAATAAATGCTATGCAAATTTGTCAAATAGACAACCGACGCAGAGTGGGCAGATACACAGCCACATTAAAGCACCGTAGGGTCTAGGTGACAACACTGAAGCGATCGCATGTCAAATCAACACTGCTGTGCCATCCGCGTCAGCATTGCGGTTATGGCATTGCTCGAGGTCGCGGCTTCGATCCCAACCGTGGCAGCCGCATTACTACGGGTGCGAAATACAATAACGCTAGTACACTTTGATTTAGATGCAGGGTTAAGAACACTCGGATGTCAAAATTGACCCGTAATCCGCTACTACGGTGTGCCTTATAATCCGATTGTAGTTTTGGCACGAGCTGCCCCAAATTCACTTACAGCTTAACACTTCTGCCACGACGCGATGAGCCATGTGAGTCAATCACAATGCTCAACAGCACTCTCAAGTCTCATAAAAAATGGCTCACAACAACGCCTTAAGCAAACATGTCTCCCTGTGTATCTTGTGGACTACGCTGGCGAACAGCATTTTGTGCACGCATGGCAACGTTTAACATCAACTCACCAAGCTCGCATTGGACTAAAACGCTGAAGAAATTAAGCATCCGCCATCAACATCATCGCGAATTATAGTGAATCAAAGCAAACAGCATCGAAATTATCGCTTACATCGACTGTCACAATGCCTGAGATCGGCTTAATATTTCTTTTTTCTTGCTATTCGCCGTAAAGTAAACGTGAAGTCCGCTCTCTTTTCTCTTGCTTTCCATGTAATAACCATTTCATAGATTTGTCTTTCTTCAACAAAGTCTAATCTACATATTAATAATATTAATAAATTGCCTTCATGTATTCTAACTTGTAGCCTAGCTTCAATACGTACTATGCGCTGCTTGCATTTTCTTTATCTGGTGAACTATTCCACTATAACGTGCTGTCGCGCATATGTACTGCACATTACAGCCACGTGCATCATCATACATCCCTCTCGACAGGAAACGCCTCTCGGATTCTCCAAGGCATTTCAAATAAATAGGTAAATAAAAGCTTCTCCCTAGCACACGAATACAAACAACACTCTCATTGCAACAAGTGCAAACAATCTGAAGTTCCGCAGATGTAGGCCAGCTTTGAAGTGTCGTGTGTCGCCAGACGGGTACACAGACTATGCTGGCCCTTTTCGATCTCCACTCGCGGTCTTTCGCTAACGCGTGTCAGGCACCTTCAGTAACTGAAGGCACCCACTTCGTCGTCGTCTTGTCGATTGGTTGGCAACAACCGTCGTCACAGCGAAATACCCACGAAGCCTCGAAGAACCCCTGGTATCTTTACGACCGCTGTCTAACTGTAGACGGGAGAGCGAGATCGCAGAAAGGGGTGGTGCAGACGCTGCAGTGGGCGGCTAAGTGGTGGGGCTGGGGCTTCTGGGGCAAGCATGTGGGCATTCACCATCAAGGCGGCAAACAAACAAGTAGCAAGAGCCTTCAGGCCCTCTTAAGCAAACGCTTACGTGTGCACACGCACATGCACGCACACACATACACACACACACACACACACACAAGCGTACGTAAAGTGAGAGATATCAGGCGGTGCTTGTATGGTCCGTGAAGTTAACGAACTGTGCGCGTGTGCGCAACGAGTTTTTCTACTCAGTAATTAGATCCGAGTCCCAACAAGCGTGGCTTAACGTAAAGAAGAAGCGCACAAGGTACAGCGAAGAAAGGCGAAAAAATCCTAAAGAGAAAAGCAGAGACGAAGGGGAAATGAAAAGCGGCGTCGACAGGGAAGAGGCGGGCGTGCTGTATGGCGTCGGCGCCAAGGCGTGGTACGCCCCCGTAAGCGCGCGCACGGAGTGGGGCGCAGAGTAACGGTTGAGCGATCCCGTGCAATCTGGGTTATTACCCGGACCCGCTCGGGTTTGCCAGGGCCAGCGTGCGACGACGCGCCACGGTGCGCAGCGCATCCTCCCCCGTCATCCCCGTCTCGTGTCGTCCTTTGCTCTCCAAGAAGTCGATGCCGCTTTCGTGTGCAGCCGCCAACGCTGGTGGCACTCCCGCTCAAGTCTCGTTCGCACAACGCCGCTCAAGGACTTGCAGGGGGTGATTCGAGTAGTGTCGACCGCGCAAGTTGCGATTGGTTTCGTTTGTCTCTGCTGATGGCGCGTACCCACTGCGTAGAGAATTGGCCAAATGTCGGATGGCATTGACAAAGTCGTTTAGTTCGTGATAAGGACAACTGAAATTTTTGGTTGTGAATGAAAGTAATGAAAAACGACGTAATGGTCCTATAATCTTACTGAGAACATTGTCTTGAATTAAGTGGAAATTTCTGCACAGCTGAAAGAGCGCCCTTATACGTCATAATGAAACTTCCAGAGAATATAATGTACGGAGTAGAAACATTTTCTTTGATTTCAACATGTATTTCTTCTTCTCGTCTATAACATTATCATTATTATTAGTAGTGGTATACTTAGTAAAGTTGAATGAAACTCTGTAGTTTTACGTGCCGAAACCATGATTTGGTTATGAGGCACGCCGTAGTTGGGGGACTACGGATTAATTTTGACCTTCGGAGGATCTTCAATGTGCCCCCAATTCCTGGGACACGGGCGCTTTTGCACTTCACCTCATTCGAAATTAGGCCGCAGCGGCCGGTATTCGATCCCGTGACATCGTGCTTAGCAGCGCAACACATTGGCCGCTAAGCCACCATGGCGGGTTTAGTAGTATTAATACTAGTTGTAGTATAATAATAATAATAATATTAATAATAATAATAATAATTAGTAGTAGTAGTAGTAGCTTTAGTAGTAGTAGTAGTAGTAGTAGTAGTAGTAGTAGTAGTAGTAGTAGTAGTTGTAGTAGTAGTATCTGCTAACAAGGAGATATCATCTGAGTGGCTCAGTGGCCATGACTTGCTACTTCTGAGCACGAGGGCATGAGTTGGTCTCCCGGCGATGTCGGCCACATTATCACAGGGGCGGAATGCAAAAACTCTCTTGTACGGACATTTAGCCATTTAGGTGCACGTTTAGGTTTAGGTTTAGGCACGGGGTACTTCACCACGGCGTTTCTCATAGCCCGAGTGTTTCTTCGAGACGTTAAACACATTCTAAGCAGGCACAAATACAAAATGAAACGCTAACTTAAAGGAAGAAAACAGCTGGGTGGGCACTCAGCCCGTGGAAAAAGTGAAAGGGGAGGAAAAAAATAAAGCACGCATAGAAAGTAAAGGGCCGCACATCAGCGCGCACATTCGCTGTAGTACTGATAAGCCATTTGCGAGCACTCTGCTCAGGCAACGTGCAGCTGCACAGTACGCAATAACAGCGATGAAGCCCGAGGAAATATCTAACTGACGGAAGTAATCTCGAAAAGATCGCGTCATTGACTAAAGCGTTTTCGATGTCCAGTACAGCTTGACTCAGGGTGAGAAATGGCTGTTGCGAATGTAGAAGTCCTACCAAAAACATATCTGTGACAATCACGGAAGATCCAGATGCTTTACAAATATGGTCATTTGCCCCTTTACTTTATTAAGTTTTCCATGACGTTAAAGTGTTGACAGTCTCGTTCGTTTCACCTTTCTATTTCCCTATTTCTCTTACTCCCAGCGTAGGGAAGCAAACTCGACGCACGTCTGGTTTGCCTCCTTAGATTTCCTCTCTCTCTCTCTCTCTCTCTCTCTCTCTCTCTCTCTCTCTCTCTCTCTTCTCTCTCTCTCTCTCCACAAGTTCGAACGCAACTGGCCAGTGTACAGCGACATGGCGAATTACGTACCAAAATATTTTGCAATTTCTAATGGCACAGGTTTGAAAAACGGGGACGGGCGCAGCTTTATCTGTGATTTTCAATCTTGTCTTGAACTGTTTTAAAGCCGGTACTACTTCATAATTATTTTTTCCTTTGATTGCTTTCCTATAATCAAAATAATTTCGATAGGAAGTGTTCGTACTAGCTTTGGATTCTTACTGTATGCCACTAATGTGGTCCCCATGAAAAACCTAATTGTTTGTGGACATTGTCCTAAATACGTCATCACATTATCGAAAAAAGAACTTCTGAATAGATTTTTTGTTGTTGTTGACGATGACGCGTTTTAAATTGACATTAAACGCTCATCGATGCTTCCCCTGAAGAGCACAGTATTGCGACCATCCGGAAAAGTGTGCGTGGTATTGTGCTCACGCGTAAATTCGATAGGAGTGAGAAAGTTTCCCTGGCCCTTTAGCTGCTCTATTTGTGCATTGTGGCAGCCCTATCAAAAATCTCCCATCTATAGGAGATCAAAAAGACACTTTGTCAAGAACTCGGAGTGAACAGACACCCTCTGCAAAAGTTCATGAAACGGGTACAAATATGAAAAAATACAGTAAAATACCGACAAAGTAAAGAAAACCGATGCATCTGGCAGTTTCCAAACGCGACCCAAATAGCGGGACATCAACTTTTATCGTATCAACCTCTCTTTTCGTTTCTTGTTTTTTCAGCCCCGCGTACCCACGACAAGATTGAGTGGGCGCCTGCTTTTTATCCCATCTCTGTGGCGACCGTTAATGTCAGGACCCCTAAATGCCTCGCATAACCATGGGGTCTGCGTGCATTGAAGAGCCCGGGATAATCAATGGGCGCTGCATATCTTGGGAGCAGTGGTTAGGAAGGGCGACAAGTTAGCGGGGTGTATACATCTCGCTTCCTTGTTTTATTTTTTTCATTGCCCGCTTCCAGAGAGGTAGGAGGCGTGTGGCAGCACACAACAGGGAAATTGTTTTACAGGGGTTTTTCCAAAACTAACGGCATCAATTTACACCATCGTCAACCTCCAAGTACGGCGGTGATGGCGGTTGCCTTCTTTAACGCCGGCATACACAAGGGAGTTTGCCCTTGTGCGATCCCCCATTTACCCGTTTTTTAGCGCAGCTAAAAAACCGGCAAGCACTCAATTTATCCGAGAAGCGAAGCTGTTATGGCGTCGTAAATCATTCGGTTCTCGTGGCAATGATCAACAGCCGCTCAGACAAATGGCAACCGCAAAAATGTGGCACAGGCTTGAACATGCGTCTTTCACTCAAGCATTTTTTCCCCTTTATGTGTCGGTCTCGTTCTATTCTCTTACTTTACTCAAATGGTGCAAAACGCATGGCTCATTTTTGACACGAGAATCTTTCAAGGCTGACTCTTTTTGTGTGGCTTATAGCTTGCGTCTCAACGCCGTATACATCGTCAACTTTGCTTCCATGCGCTACGTTTAGAATGCATCAGGGCTTACGACGCTTATGTACACCGCTATCCGCCCGCGAAGTTGCAATTCAGGGAAGATTTGATTTGTTGTGAGCTCCTGCCGACTGACAGTATTCTGGTCCCCCATTCCGGAGGATAAATGTAGCTACAATTTCTTTTAGGCAATAGACAGCTGGACAACATCTCCTCAACGCAAGGTCTCGGGCCTGTCGGGCTTATACTGAGGTTTGAATGTGTTTTCAACGTGACAACGAGCCTCAAGAATAAAAACAAATGCTGTGACATTCCACGATTTCGACGACATCTCCTTACCGTATATTCTTCCGCAAGAAGAGGCGATACATTTGGCCGCCGAATCCTAGCACGTGGCAGCCGTTGCTCGAAAATTGGGTCACGTACCACCATAACACGCAACTGACAAGTGTGCATGCTTCTGCGAGGCGACCTTCATTGTTTGTCACAGCCTATTTATCTTTTCTACGTACTTCGTATACTTCCCGTTGCCGCGTGACCCAGCTTACGGCATCGCTGAATCGATCGCTTTCACGCGCACAGACCCGTCACTTTTCTCGCTTGCCGGAACACGAATGATAACATACGTTAACCACGCTGCTCCCAAGCCCCTTGGTAAACTTTCCCTTGGAGAGCACTTTGCAGCCCCAGGATGACAGTTTCATTATCATCAGCTTCCGAAAGAGCCCGGGCACAAATTTATTACCAGCAGTAAATCTCCTGCAAAAGGACGCGCATGAGTGCGTGCGTGGTTCTCTGGTTGCACTCTGAAAAAGTGTATGAAGCAAGTCGTCCCTCACGCCCCTTCCTTTCTCTGTGTGAAGAAATATTTTTTCTTTTAATCAACAAACTTCAGCAATTCCTTCTGCTCTAAACGCATATACAACGACTGCAAAATATTCTTACAGCGGACATTAACATCTCAAGAACAACCTCTTTGCGATCCGCGCAACGTTGTCCTCGTGGGCTGCAGTTCAGCACAATGCGTTGGCGGGCTAGTTGGTGCGAATCCATAATTACTTTGTTTAGCGCAAAACACTGCACGGACGCAAGAAAGACAACAGGGCAAGGCGCTTGTCCTGTCGCCTTTCTTGTGTCCATTGTTTTGCGATAAACAAAGTAATTGTGGGCGGCAGCATTGCATATTGTGGCCTCTGCAACATACGAGGTTTACGACTCGTACGACTCGCACATACGACTCGTACAAGCTCAGACACCACCACTTCAAGAGTCTGTGTGGAGCAAACAACCTCGCACAAAACTTAGAAGCGCGTTCGTCTGGACACACGAAGTTACTTGGTCATCCCGTTTGCGGCGTTAAAAGGTCGCCTAGAAATTCTCGTGCTTACTAACGTAGCATGCAAAGCAGGGTGTCGGACCAACCCAAACTCGTATCCAAAACCGCACCCAAAGCGGAATTTTGGACGGAACTGAACCAGAACCCGAACCGATAGTTCTGGAACATGCCTGAACCCGAACAAAACCTAAACCGGAAAACAAATTATGACAGTCACTGGGTGGTCACGAAACGGTTCAAGCATATATATGGAAACAACGGGTGATCAAAAAGATTCGTAAGTCTTCTAAATAACTATTCATTCCGTCGGCGCGTCTAGCAGATTGTTACGACCCACGAATTGCGTCGCGTGCGAGAATGGGGATATATGATTGGTAACTACGGCCTCTTTGGCAGAAACTTGCCAAGGTTGACGACTGGGCGTGTTGGTATAGCATATTAGAGGTTGGATTGCAAGCGCTCTGTGGTGTGTGTCTTCTGTGTGTCTCGTCAAAATGTTGCGCAATCCAACCTCTTTGGCAGAGAAGGTTCGATTTCTGGACTTGGCCATGCCAGCTGTATTCCACAGCCAAAAGAGACTCAGAGGATTTGCGAAATCACCATTTATGTTAAAGGTCCCAATTAGGCCGTTAGGACAGCTCGTTACTGTAACTCAATAAATCGTTAACCGCGCACGCCGGTATACACGGAGAACAGAAAAGAGGATGCCCTCCAGGAGGGAAAATGCGAAAGTCAAGGAGTTCATCTGCATGCGTTATTGGAACTTTGTGTGACATTGCGGTCGGTAATGAACGTCGTCACCGTCTCAGCGCACGGTAATTATGCGACAGTAAACGGTACGCTAATTCCCCTTATGTTGCATTTAATGATTCAATGAATGTATGGCCCCTCGAAACCGAGTACAACGGTCGCCGTGTTCTACAAATCTGTTCCGGGGCACCCCCCACCCCCCTATGTGCGTATATTCGACACTTTCTCCGCCCATAGCCAACGCAAGACTCCTCACCATATTTTTTAGTTTGATCCACGCGGTGCTCAGCCCAAATAATCTTTGCTCGTCGCTCGGAAACGTCATTGTCTTCACCTGCTCTTAAAGAAAATCAAAAGGAACGAAATGTCGAATGCTGGATCTTTTTTTTTTTTTTGCGCTACTGCCTAGAGGTTTGGAGTTGTAATAATGCAATTCAATCGAAATTCGCAGTGTCTTCGACGCCCCATATCGTAAGCCGCAGCTCGTTCACCACCAGTCCTGTAGTAAATACCTAAAGCCAATGGAAAATTAACTGTGCTGCTATCAACGTGTGTGGAAGCTACGCACACCTCACGAGACGCAGGTATTCTGACTAATCGCCACTGTCTTCATTATATACATGAAGAACATTCCTGTACCTGTGCTATCAATCTGTAAACTGCACATTGAAGCAAAAAAAAAAAAACGATTTCGCTCTTAAGCGTGGCTCGGCTGCTTTCGGGTGTTTTATATTTTGAAACACCATCGCGAAATCACATCAATAGTGGCAAGGCCCGAAGTTTATCCAAGCTCCACACGAGTGTACAAATTTTAAAAAGGGGCCCGGCGCGGAACCGCACGGCCGCGTTGTCGACATCATGACGGCCACATCTACATCTACACTGCATATTCAAGGTCACTGCAACTCTCCCCCCCCCCCCCCTCGTCACCCCTATACCCGCGCCTCACACACACGCGGCGCTCCTGTAGAGTCAGCCCCAAGTCATCGGAGCGCCGACAGCGCAAATAGTCGCCTCTTGGTCTAGAATTCCCGTGCGATGGTGCGAGATGCTTCCACCCCCACCCCCACCCCAACCCCGTTTTTTCTGTGCTTCTTGTTGTCCTCCTAAAACTGCGCCCCCGCATCACGCCTCCACGGCACCATAAAGAGGCTTCGGAAGGAAAGAGGCCAGTGCCTCGTTGAGGAGCGCGAAGCACTGAGTGCGATGCGAGAAGTGAGTGCAATGTAAGTTGTGTAAGCTTTCGGGACTTTCATCTTTTTAACGAAGGTAATACGCGGCCAGACCCTACAACGCCGGCGTCGTGATAATCAAGCCCGATCTACGCCTAGTGGCTAGCTTTGTCGGTACAATTACCGCGCCCGCTCACGCTGGGTTGACCTTCTTTTTCTTGTTTCTCTGCAACGCGCATGCTGCCTGGACTGACTGTCGGCACTGTAGCTTTCGTGAGGACGCGATGCTGGCGTTCACAGCGACTGACAGAAAATCTCGATGCCATGGCCGTCCACTGGTCGTGCTTCTCATCTACGCTTGTGACAATTTCTATCATGATTGCATGGTACTCATGTTGTATCTGCAGAGCAACCGGTACTTCCAAAATGTCATTCTCCAACGCTACCTTCGAAAATGGTGAGGCGTGCCGGACTTCGCACAGTGCTTTTGTGCATGCATCGTAGTTAGGTTAGGCGTCATGTTACCTCTGACTTATTTACGCGGAATTCAGACGGCATCCTACTTCGGTTACGATGCAATTTATACGAGCATTCCGCACAATGTCAGCGAAAAAACTATTAAAATCGAGTGAAGAGCCACTATTTCTATGTGGCGCTCTTTCGCCATCCCTGGCCCTTGCGCCAATGGAACTCCTATATCATCATCATCATCATCATCATCATCATCATGTCTATGGTGTTTCCACTGCTTGTTTGCTTTTTCCTTTATTTATATTTTAAATGTTTCAGGATAAATGTTATTCTTCTATAAGAAACGTTCAGCTGTTTACTTCATGGTCGTGCTGGTTGCTCATTATATGCTCATTCTTATAGTTTATTTAGGGGTAGGCGAATATTCGAAACTTTCGTATAAAGAGCCGAATAGTGTCCTTTTCTAGTCAGTCTTCAAATCGAATAGTCACTATTCGTAAATGCGAATATCTTTCGAGCATTTTTCGAATATGTAAAATGTCAACTGCACCCTGTTAAACATAAATTTGTAGCAAATGTGTAGTAAATTTTCACCCCAGCAGGCATAGTATAGAAATAAAACATAAGAGCGTGTAATGGAGCAGGCTACGTCAATTATAAGGCCATACTTTACAGGCTATACTGCGATTATTCGCCCTCACTGAAGATTCCCGTGCGTGCAAAGAAACTACTTGTTTGCTCCTAATGCTCCATCCGTGCTTTTAATAAAAATCATGAGCCATTCCACTCTGTAAACGTGGAGGAGCAGCGAAGCTGTGTAGCGCACGACAAAGAGGTGACACAGAATTTTGAAGAACGGTATAAACACATTTATTCTCTTGATTGGTGGTCTTAATGAGGAAAGGTACGCAAACACACTTATATTTATACAAACGCGTTCATTCGTGTTATAAATTCTTTATATACATTCGCGTTTACATTTCGCGATATAACGAGGCAAAGAGTTTGAGAGCGAAACCACCGCACCCACTGGCAGTGGGCCAGTGCCGTCAGCACGTTCGCAGAGGGAGGGGCGGTATGGGAACTATGGCACGACGAGGGAAATCGGAGCCAGCTGTGGAAAAAGACGGCGACGACGAACGCGCGAGCAGTGGCACGAGCCATTGCTGATGACGATAGTTTTTGCTCACACAGGTTTGCTGACGGACACGAGAAATGCACGGAACCCTAGCCATAAACAGCTCCGATGCAATAACGCTTCGTAACGTATTATATAGTGACAGAAAGTTGTCAACTGTAAGAATACGAGGATCATCGTATAGTAGTTGCGATAACGACTGTTCATCATTCGAAAGGTTTTCAATATTCGATTCGATTCGCTTCTGTCACTATTCGATTCTTATTCAATTTGGTCTCAAAAATCACTATTCGCACACCCCTAAGTTTCACTGTCGGCACTGTAAATAAAGAAAATAAAATGTTGGTTTTATTTACGAGTCTAGTTCACACCACATTACTTCAAGATTGACACCTATTGTCCGTCTGCATGAGCTATACTGTACTAGACTTACTCTTGTCTTTGAATTCCTGATATATTCACGACAAAAAATAATTTAATATCGGCACTCTTATACCAGTAAATTGTCATGTGCAGTTTGCGAATAAAAAAAACAAAACAAAAGAAGAATAACATGATAATTCCGTTTTGACCACTAGGTATTGCGCTTGCAAATACCGAAATAAGCGCTTTTATACGTCGTACAAGATTATTGCTCCGTATGAACAACAATAAAAGCAAATGCGGAGGGAGCGCAGAGATGGACTCGCCGCGGCACCGCACTACATACCGCACACTATAGCGACGCCGCCACCTAATATGGCTGTCTTCCTCTGTATACCTTCAGTGGTTCTATGACACTGAACTTCATTATCAAATATCCACCTAAAACATCAGCTGATCCCTCATATGTGCCTGGATTCACGTTTCTGCCTCCTCCTGACCAAACTAGCGCATGCGCCGTGGGAACAAGTCGATAGTACTGTGCAGGATGCCGTCATGGGGGGGCAGGATAGAATGGATTGCGCCGAACCGCTTCGCGAACGGCGTCAGTGCTGCGAACCGGTTCGCGAACCGTTATAATTTTTTACCGAACCGGAACTGAACCAGGACAAAATCAGTGCACGTCGAAGCAGTACCCTAACCGAACCGAACCGGTATATATATATATATATATATATATATATATATATATATATATATATATATATATATATATATTCAGTTCGACACCCAACTTAAAAGCGCGCCTTGAAACTATCGGGCTCAAAATACCTTGCCTCTCGATCACTTACAATCTTGCGTCACTTATTATATTTTTATTCGGCATTCAATGGGAAATTACAGATCCAAGCTGTGTTCCTGTGCGAGTGAATCTAGCGCGTTCGCCATTACATCACCGAAAAACAAAATTATACAAGAACGCCCAGAGAGAGAGAGAGAGAGAATGTATACGGGCTTATGTAGCATCGTTGTGGTATCTGACACACGTTATACATGTACCATTCTATTGTACTCTAAAAGAAGGAAAGCAAAAGCAAGCAACAAGTGCACAGAAATTCCAACTTCCGCTAGTAGGTGTCCATGTACCTCTCCGCAGTATCCGATTCGCGCACGCTAAAAATAACCTAATATTTCATGAATCACACACGGACAACTGCCTAAGCGAAGTCATTCCCTTATCCACGCCCTGCCTTAACATTCAGAGCAACATCGCTCAATGGTTGACAGAAAATTTCGAAAACTGAATTAAGGCCAAGGTCTTGCTTTCCCCGTACGAAGTGGAAAGCGGCAGGCCGTTGGATCGGATCGAGATCGATATAGAAAACAGTAGGGGACGCTGCGCCGCTTGGAACGTAAACAAGCTCATTGAAGGGGAGGCGAGAGGCAGCAAGTCAATTCCTGTGAAACAGCGTGGGTGTTTCGCCAACTGTTGTCAAGGGGCTTTGATAGAGGGCCGTCAGAATAGCTGTCAGCTATGGTATACCTATACTGTCGGTTTCTAAATATCCAGAGAACAAAGAGCAAAGTGTTTAAAAAATTAACTTCAGCAAGATGGATGGATGGATGCAAAACTTTAATAAGGTCCTGAGGTACGCGACTCAGCGCGCTGCGGGCCGCTCCCACGTTGGGACAGTCAGGCCTTGCCCGACCGCCGCATCGTGGGCCCTCTGGCAAGAATTAAACTTCAGCAAGAATTAAATTATTTCATACAAACAATGGATCCGCAAACATGACTTCACGGTTCAGGGCCCGCCTCTGCCACGGTACGTGGTGCTTTCGAAACCCGCTGCTGACGGTCACCAAGCGACAAAAAACGGGCGCAGGCGCATCCCAGCCGCTTTCCCGATGGGTGGGCAACATCGCACCAACTTCTTTTGTCCAGTCCGCACGTGCAAAGAGAAAGCAATACAGTCAGGGAAGTTGGTCTAAAAACCATTAATTTTAATTTCTGTAATTTGACATAGGAAGGAGAAGACTGTGCAGATAAATGTGATAAATGGCAAGACGCAAGAAAGAAAGTTGTTTTAGGTGCTCGCGCTGACAAGATTGCAGACGGCGTCGCCAAAAACGATGACACGTGTTAGCGGGCTTGAGGGAACGCGGTAGAACACATTCGAGGCCTTCAGTCTTCGATAACGGTGAGGTCCGTGCGCCAACACCGTTTTCGCGAACGGCTGCCCGTCGTATAAATATCACAATCGAACAGATAGCTGTAGTTGTACATTAAATCGGGAATAGTGGACACATATATCGCGATAACATTTTTCTCGTGGTGATCCCCAGATAACAAGGAACACAAGCTGGGCATTTCCTTTCGTGCACACTCGCAAAGCTTACAGGACGCAGCCAAGCCCCAACAAATTGTGACAAGCACCTTCCCATTTATTGTGATATCTAAGAAATTTGGGGAAGAAAAGGTGGCGACTATCGTCTCGAAACTACAGGATTGCACTTCAGCGAAATTGCCAATCTTTTCTCCTCTTTTCGCCTCGAATGGTAATTTATCCACCCCTTCCGTTTCTATCATGACGTACTTGCGTCAAAGCTTTAGAGTCTGTACTCATTCTTCACACACTTTGGAACAAAACTAAAAGCCCCAATGAAGAGCCTCGCGGTCACATCGGCCGTCTCGAATGGCGTCGAGCGCGCGTGGGCATCGACTGCAGGATAGCTCAAAGCGCTGTCGTAAACAGGGGTCGTATATAGCGGACGTTTTCGGGCCCGATTTTATAGCCTATAGAAACAAAGTGAGCAAAATAACACCGCTTTCTGGAAGCACCCTCAATCATCTGTGCCTTTTATTCTCTCCCTGGCTCCTGCAGTATCCGTCTCTCCTGAGAGAGAACACGTTTACGCGCGCTCTGGCTTGGTCGTATACGTTGGCCTAATCGCCTCGATGGCTTGTGCGACAAGTCGCGCATCCCCCTGCGACAAGTACGCATGCGCCGTGCGCGCAAGCCCCGGGTACATGTCGTAAAAGGCTCAGCAACAATGCACCGCCAATATTTACTGTACTTCACATTTTGGCAGACTACACTTGTCCTTGCCTTCCAAACATGTCCCTTTCAACAGCCTTGTCCTTCGGTTCAACTGTTGTGATGTCAGACAACGGGGCCTTTTTGCATTCCGTTACTTGTGCTGTAATGTACTCGTACATCTTGGCAACGCATTTTGTTTCTTCTTTAAAATGATCCAATTGCGCGAACTAAGAAGAAAGATGGCAGTCAACGCCGGCATGACTTTCCGTCAGCCCTGGTGTAAGCTCAGGCTCAATTTTATAACAGTCTGGCTTTAATGTTTCATGGCGCTGTCGGAGAGGATACGCTTTTGTACGGTAGTCGTTACTTGCCTCCCAGTTGGTTCGGGAAGTTTCCCTGTGCATTGCAACTGAACTATCTTTGTGGTTCGAGGAACACGACGATTGGTCCGCAGGCAAACATTTAGCACAGCACAGTGCTACTGTGCTGTTCGGTGGCAGTATGCGGCGACAGTGACCGACTGTGATTGTATGTCTACGCTCCTTTCTTTCTTTATCTCTACTTTATTACCACTTTACCACTTTAAGTCACCCTCCCCTCTCTCCTCCGCGTAGGGTAGCAAACAGGACCTTCCCCTCTGGTTAACCTCCCTGCCTTTCCCCTTTCCTCTGTCCCTCTCTCTCCTTTAGAGGTGGCTCTATCCCCTTGCTAAATACAGGGTGTCCCAACTACCGTGCACCAAGATGTAAAAATATGCCAATGTCACGTGGCTGAACAGAAACGAGGTAATGTTGTTTGCCGTCGCTTGGAGATACTCACGTTATTTTTGCATACCCCCTAACTACATTATTATTCTTAATTAATTAACCAACTTCTGAAATATTACAATTGAATGAAAAGGGTCAACGTGAGAATTGTAGAGCAATATGGAAATCTCCCGATATATATATATAGAGAGAGAATGATAAATGAAAGGTAGGGAGGTTAACCAGGACTGAGCCCGGTTGGCTACCCTACACTGGGGAAAGGGAAAGGGGGACGGAAAGATTAAAAAAAAGAAAAGAAAAGAGAAAGTCCACTGGAGATATCAGTCGGTCACTCAGTCCGGATCACAGACGCTGACTCAATCCGGTCGCTTTCAAATATCGCAGCAGCGCTTTTGTGGCCTTTTGTAGCTGTGATATGCGAGGCCATGATCCCAAGATCTTGATATAGCTTTCTGATGCTCAATACGTGCTACATAAAAGTGTTTTTCTGAGCGTGAAAGAAGCCCTCGAATACACCCAAACTGCCTTGAGTGGCCAGTCGCCCGACAATTTTTACTTCTAAGTTTAGCTGAGGGGCCCCACAATGAACTCACCGGCAGAGTTCTCACAAAAACACGTCATTAGGCGCACGGAGATGTAATTTCGACTGCTGTATTTATCTTTGTGGGCCGTTCGTACCATGTGAGCCTCTGAAGAGTTAATCAGCGAAGTGAGCTCTCCGAAAAAAAAAATATAATGAAGAAGGCAAAAAACCCTGGCTTCTATGTCGTAACTACCTTCAGAGCAAACCATGACGTGAGCCTTCTCCTTTTCGGTGGTTAGCCACAAAGAGCCTAGTTCTGCCACTCATTGCTCAATCAGCAACGCTGAGAGCCAAGTAAGCTGGACTGGGCGGCGCATCCGTAGCTAATCAAATCGCCCGCAGCAATGCTAGGATTGCAATCGTCCGGCGAACGGTGAGCAAAGAGGATTCCGAAAGGATCGCTGGCGTTTTCGCGCTGTACCTAATGAGAGATCGCGGCTCGTCATGAACGTCTCCTGACTTCGTCATCACCCCAACTACGATGCGGTCGCGTCGTCTTTCTGATTAACAATCTCCGAAAAAACGTGGTATTTGTCGAAACAGTATGCGTCGCCGTTTATTCTGTGTGTGTGTGTGTGTGTGTGTGTGTGTGTGTGTGTGTGTGTGTGTGTGTGTGTGTGTGTGTGTGTGTGTGTGTGTGTGTGTGTGTGTGTGTGTGTGTGTGTGTGTGTGTGTGTGTGTGTGTGTGTGTGTGTGTGTGTGTGTGTGTGTGTGTGTGTGTGTGTGTGTGTGTGTGTGTGTGTGTGTGTGTGTGTGTGTGTGTGTGTGTGTGTGTGTGTGTGTGTGTGTGTGTGTGTGTGTGTGTGTGTGTGTGTGTGTGTGTGTGTGTGTGTGTGTGTGTGTGTGTGTGTGTGTGTGTGTGTGTGTGTGTGTGTGTGTGTGTGTGTGTGTGTGTGTGTGTGTGTGTGTGTGTGTGTGTGTGTGTGTGTGTGTGTGTGTGTGTGTGTGTGTGTGTGTGTGTGTGTGTGTGTGTGTGTGTGTGTGTGTGTGTGTGTGTGTGTGTGTGTGTGTGTGTGTGTGTGTGTGTGTGTGTGTGTGTGTGTGTGTGTGTGTGTGTGTGTGTGTGTGTGTGTGTGTGTGTGTGTGTGTGTGTGTGTGTGTGTGTGTGTGTGTGTGTGTGTGTGTGTGTGTGTGTGTGTGTGTGTGTGTGTGTGTGTGTGTGTGTGTGTGTGTGTGTGTGTGTGTGTGTGTGTGTGTGTGTGTGTGTGTGTGTGTGTGTGTGTGTGTGTGTGTGTGTGTGTGTGTGTGTGTGTGTGTGTGTGTGTGTGTGTGTGTGTGTGTGTGTGTGTGTGTGTGTGTGTGTGTGTGTGTGTGTGTGTGTGTGTGTGTGTGTGTGTGTGTGTGTGTGTGTGTGTGTGTGTGTGTGTGTGTGTGTGTGTGTGTGTGTGTGTGTGTGTGTGTGTGTGTGTGTGTGTGTGTGTGTGTGTGTGTGTGTGTGTGTGTGTGTGTGTGTGTGTGTGTGTGTGTGTGTGTGTGTGTGTGTGTGTGTGTGTGTGTGTGTGTGTGTGTGTGTGTGTGTGTGTGTGTGTGTGTGTGTGTGTGTGTGTGTGTGTGTGTGTGTGTGTGTGTGTGTGTGTGTGTGTGTGCGCGCGTGTGCGTGTGCGTGTGCGCGCGTGCGCGTGTGCGTGTGTGTGTGTGCGCGTGTGCGTGTGCGTGTGTGTGTGTGTGTGTGTGTTTCACCACCACTGTCACACAAAATCAGAGGGGATTGATCACAGTAGTATGGCGGAGCCAGACATGTGTAAAGAGCGTAAGTGGCAGAGCGCTGAGATTGGACACAAACGATGAATGAGGCACGTGTCTGCAGAAGCGAATATGTCAACCTTTACTCCACTGTATATGCAAGTGTAGCGACTTCTGAGACAATTGAGCCAGCCCAGCGTTTATATAAGTGGTTCTAAAGCCTGATGACTGTTTATATGCGCCCTTACAAACATTGTTCTTCCCATGCATGACTTTTACGCGTTATTCTTTAATCTGCACACCGCAGACTCTGAGCACTACAGTGAAGAGAAAGCAATTAGTCACATTCTTTACCAGTGTACGTAATATTGTGTGCAGAGACGCTCACTCACCACTGTGCTCAACAAGTTCGACGACACATCACTGACGGAACAGATAATTCTTCAAGATAGATGTGGCTCTGTATCGCATGAGAAGAGCGTGGAATCGTTGTGCTTGTTGCAATCCACCAGTCTCGGTGAACGCCTATAGTAGATTCCCTCTCCCTCTCTCTCTCTCTCTTTATCCATTCTTTCTAACCCCCTTTATCTCCACCCCTGCGCAGGATAGCAAACCAGAAGCTTATATCGGGTTATCCCCGCCGTCTCTCTTTCTCTCTCTCTGGCAGTAATCCACTAAAGTGAACGTTCAAAACTCCACAAAGTGCGAAATATAGAGCGTTTATTTGAATTTTCCAGGGATATGCTGGAGATTTAGAATTATGTTCACTTTCCATATACCCTTTTTCGTCATTTCATTTAATCTGCTTATTTCTTTTTCTAGAGCTCTGGTGCATGTACGTGACCCTTCTAATGTAATCTAGTTGACACGAGGTGCACGTGCAAGACATGGCCGCAAACAGTGATTTTAACATCATTCCCCTGGCCTAGGAAACCACTATCTTTACAATAAGGCTTACGCACTTGTTGCATCGTCGCATCTCAAAATGAATGTTGGGTGAGACATTGTTGGACTGTTTAATTGGCCCGATCACGATGACACACGTAGAACCACTGACAGCACTTGTGGAGCAGCGCCTGGCGACAAGAGACAAAATGCCGCACGCAACACTAGACAGGTGAAGCCGCAGCGTCCGGCGCGTTCCCACGGATGTGCCACAACAATGGAAAAAATGCAGGTACATGTACAATGACACATTGGTGCAAGTTGGAATCAGCTAGTGGAAGGCAGGGGTAATTGGATATCGCTGGGAGAGGCTTGATGATGATTATGATGACACAGAGCTAATGAATGAAACCGTAACTAGGTTGGCTTCAGAGGCAGCAACTGAAGTAGGAGGCAATGCACCAAGGCAACCAGTAGGCAAGCTCTCCCAAGTAACAAAGGGCCTAATAAAGAAACGACAAATAATTAAAGTGGCCAACTCAAGAGATAAGATAGAATTCGCGGAACTGTCAAAACTGATCAACAAGGCGAAAATAAGTGATATTCGAAACTATAACGTGAGAAAGACTGAAGAAGCTATAAAAAAATTGAGGCCGCCTGAAATCAATGAGAAAGAAACTTGACATAGGACAAACCAATATGTATGCACTAAAAGATAAGCAGGGTAATATCATCAGCAATGTCGAAGTTATAGTAAAAGCAGCGGAAGAATTCCATACTGACCTGTACAGTACTCAGAGGAGTCAGGATACCTCAATTAGAAGAAGTAATGAACAGGATACAGAAACTCGTCCTATAACTAGCGATGAGGTCGGAAGGGCCTTGCGAGACATGAAACGAGGAAGAGCGGCAGGAGAAGATGGACTAACAGTCGATTTAATCAAATACGGAGGAGACATAATGCTTGGAAAACTGGCGGCTCCTTATACTAAGTGTCTATCGACTGCAAGGGTCCCAGAAAGAATGCAAACGTTATACTAATCCACAAAAAGGGAGACGTTAAAGAATTTAAAAATTATAAGCCCATTAGCTTACTTCCTGTATCATATAAAATATTTACCAAAATAATCTCCAATGGAATAAGGGCAACACTGGACTTTAGTCAACCAAGGGAACAGGCTGGCTTCAGGAAGGGATACTCTAAAATGGATTACATCCATGTCATTCATCAGGTTATCGAGAAATGCCCAGAGTATAATAAGCCTTTCTATATGGCTTTCATAGATTACGAAAAGGCATTTGATTCAGTAGAGATACCAACAGTCATATCGGCATTACGTAATCAAGGAGTACAGAACGCTTAGGTAAATACCTTGGAAAATATCTAGCGAGGTTCTACAGCTACCTTAATTCTACACAAGGAAAGCAGGAAGATACCTATAAAGAAAGGGGTCAGACAGGGAGACATAATCTTTCCAATGCTGTTCACTGCGCGATTGGAAGTATTCAAGCTATTAAACTGGGAAGGCTTAGGAGTAAAGATCGACGGCGAATATCTCAGCAACTTTCGGTTTCCCGATGACATTCTTCTATTCAGCAACAATGCAGAAGCCGAGTTACAACAAATGATTGAGGAACTTAACAGAGAGAGTCTAAGAGTGGGATTGAAGATTAATATGCAGAAGACAAAGATAATGATACATAGCCGGGCAAAGGAACAAGAGTTCAGGATCGCCAGTCGGCCTCTAAAGTCTGTGAGGGAGTACGTTTACCTAGGTAAATTAATCATAGGGAACTCTGATCATGAGAAAGACATTCACAGAAGAATAAAAATGGGTTGGATCGCATACGGCAGAGATTGCCAGCTCCGGACTGGAAGCTTACCATTATCGTTGAAAAGGAAGGTGTACAGTCATTGCATTTTACCAGTGCTGACATATGGGGCAGAAACTTGGAGACTGACAAAGAAGCTTGAGAACAAATTAAGGACCGCATAAAGAGCGATGGAACGAAGATTGCTGGGCATAATGTTAAGAGACAGAAAGAGAGCGGTTTGGATCAGAGAGCAAACGGGTATAGACGATATTCGAATTGACATCAAAGAAAAAAATGGGGCTGGGCAGGTCATCTAATGCTCAGGTTAGATAACCGTTGGACCTTTATATATAGGGTTAGACGATGGGTACCAAGAGAAGGGAAACGCAATCGAGGACGAAAGGATACTAGGTGGAGCGATGAAATTAAGAAATTCGCGGGCGCTAGTTGGAATCGGTTGGCGCAGGACAGGGATAATTGGATATCGCAGGGAGAGGCCGTAGTCCTGCAATGGACATAAAACAGGATTATTATTATTATTATTATTATTATTATTATTATTATTATTATTATTATTATTATTATTATTATTATTGTGGTGGTGGTGGTGGTGGTGGTGGTGGTGGTGGTGGTGGTGGCGGCGGCGGCGGCGACGACGACGATGATGATGCAATGGCACTAACACTGCGTGTGGCAAGGGAGAGTACGCGTATCACATTCCTTATACAGATCCAACAGCACCTATTCAGTGTCCTAGTACAAATGCTTGATCTTCATTAGTATGGGCCGCAGACTGAGCGTAGTGCCGTGTATATTCGAACAGAGTCTCCCATCCTGACTACCTAGAAACAAGTTAACTCTGAGGTATCAATGCTTTAATAGTACTTATTTCGTAAACATGCAAGCATACCAGCAGACAGAAAAATAAAAGAAAACAGGAAGTAGGCTGGCAATTACCAGCGGAAGAGGCACAGCGCCTGCCTGCTCTCTATATGGGAAGAGACGGGAACATTGAAAAATGCATGACAGGAACAAAGGAATAAAAGAAGAACACGGTAAATATTTAAAATTAAGGTACATTAGCTTCAACTTGGGAATAAGATGGAAATGCTGGAAGCATTTGCTTCTTGGCAATTAATTTCACTTCTGTATAGATCGTTATTAGCAGACTTGGTTTAGGAAAAGGAAAACGGATGTCAAGAGCACTTTAACTTGCTCTTAATTGTGAGCTGAAAGCGCACGGCCCCTGACGTTTTTTCTTGTCAGTTTGCGTGCACGTTGTCAAACTAAATGATTTGGGAATTGGCTGCAGTCATTTAACGCGCACAGAGAACGAAGAACGTGGAAAGACATGAACGAAGACCAAAGCCAAATACAAACGACAACTAAAACAAGACATGACCCGAATAGCCTCCGACTCTCCTCAAGCAATGAACAAAGAACCAAAAGACATTAAGCTTTTTATCGCCATCGTGAGTTTATAGAGAATCACCAATTCGTTCGCGGTGTAGGAACTGCGCCAGTTCTTTTGCGCTGCAGCCCTGCCTCCGCTAATATTACCGGCGGCTGGTCACCTTCGCAATCTCGTATGTTGGGTACGCGTCCTAGATATTGAGAAAAATAGCCACGCCATACATGGCGACGCCGATCCCAGCTGTCGAGCACTCTTCGGGATGGGGTGGGTGCAACGCCCTTCTCCGATCACAACGCCACCCAGCACGCTATGGCCTTCTTCCACAGCCCGGACATTTCCCTAATGGAAAGGCCACGCAGCAGGCCAGCCTCTTCGCGCCCGCTGTGTCCCTTCGCGGTGAAGTGCGGGAGAAGCGTTCCTAGTTCCGGTCTACCAAATGGTTCACCGTATCGCGTTTCGCTCGTAAGACGACAGTATAGGATGACGACCCTGATGTCGCGCTTCTGAGGCCGCGATTAGTTAGTTCACCGTTGTTCCAGATGCTCTGGAACAACATAAGTATCTCGAATTCGGCTTAATTTCCCATTGGTATGTAATTTCTTTTTTCAGATCGGCTTCAAAACAGCCAGTGTATATATAAAGACGCCAAGTTAAATTCCTCACGTATGCGTTCAGCTAGGCCTCTAAAGTGCTTGCTCCTCTAGGGACGCCTGTTCCCGATGAAAGTTTTATTCGGCTTGCTCTGTCTTTTTCCAACCTCATCGCACTTAAGAGGAGACTATCGAACTCCCCTCTCCATTTGCCCCCGCTATGGCGATCAGAGACCGGTACTCCGCACGACGTCAGTGCAGCTCGACTCAGGATAACACTCAGTGAAAGACGTCCTCATACCGTGGCAACATTTGTTTTAAGCTCAGGAAGTGACATATGCATTACTACAGTCCCTAAAGGCACGTCGTGACCGTGACCGACTGCAGTTTCTACGTACACCTCCGTGTGAGCGCCCCCTCAAGCACTCTTCCTTTTCTTTCTTTTCATTTATTAATTCTCTGGGTAGGGTAGCAAACGGGAATTGCCTCTGGTTGACTTCCCTGCCTTTTCTTTTCTTCCTTTTCTCTCGCTCACGCACACGTTTTGATTGTACCATGACGTTAACGTTATATTGGTGAAAGTGTAGATGACGTATGTGTTCAGTTCTAACCGAATAACCAACTCGAGCTCAACAAATGCGAGTAGACAAAATAGCCGGCCGTTAAGCAATGTGTACACTCAAGTGAATAACAGACTTTTCTTATAAAAAGTAAGAGCCCTTCGTGAAGAGGCGCGCGCATGCGTGTGTTCTCATAGCCTGGTACGTGCTTCATGGCCAAGAAAAGACGCGCATCTCTAATCCTCCCACTTGCCCATCGCCTTCGACCGGAGTAATCTCGAAAGCCGCTTCTTATACACTCCGTTCCCATATCTTTACGAAGTAGCGCTTCCCGCACCGATGGTGGAGAATCGCTGCATCAGAAAAGCATGTTAAACATGAGCAAGCGCTATCCTGATTTTATTTTTTTGATTGTCTACCTCGACAGGCAAACTTAAAGCCTGTCGAGCGCCGAAAGTCTCCTTTCACTCAGAGCTGTGTGCAGAACCCCCAGATTCGTGTGTAAGCAAAGACTTAATTAGTGCTGCTTCGACAAAATTTAGCGCCTGCTGCGTTTCTCAAACGAGATGTCCGCTTTCTATCAGTGCATTGAGTATATGCCATGTTCGCCGGGTTTCCTTTAGAATACATATGTATGTATTCTATTTTTTTTGTACTAAAGTCGGGCTAGAAATTTTTATAAGTGTTTTTATTTATTTGTTTTATGTTGCTGTTCAGAAATCTCCCCTGAAATCTCTTGAATTGGCGCTTGTTCTAACGATCAAATAAAATTATGTCGTGAGGGGTGCGGACTGCTGTCGGGCTAAATGAGTGGCGCCGAACATTGCTCCAAGGATAGATAACAATGTTTGGCCAAAGAAACGTATTTAATGTCATGACGCGAATCAAACCTAATTAAATGCATTGTTTTTCAATCTTGTCTGTCCCATAATTTCGTTCTGTCGTATAGATATCGCTTCTGTCTCTCATGCAATCAGGGCACGATGTGTTCTGATGCGAATGGAAACTTTCTACAGGGCTTCATACTCGTTCAAGCTTTCGCTACGGGTCTGATAGCTATGGATCCAATGAATGCATATTTTATTCTTGATCTTTATAGGGCTGTGGCACAGTTAATGTATTAAAAAATAATAATTACTGCGCTGTCGATCTTCGAATCGTTATTTTGACGACTCGTTGGCCGGAAACATTTCTAAGCGATAGTGACGAAGTGATGAACGTATCAAAGCTCGATTTACTCGTTAATTAGGATGAAAACTTAGGCTAATAAAAATGGCGAAATGTGCGGACTAGCACCTCCTCACTTTAATTACTTTCCATGATTACATTAACAACCAACCCGCTAATCGGTGGGCAATATTCTGCGATTCGAAGGCGGCCTTACAATGTATTCTGTCATCTCTTCGTCGCGGGTCGTGTGAACAACTAGTGTCGGAGATACGAGAAATGCACCATCGTATGATAGCGAAAGGACACGACGTCGTGTTTCAGTGGCTGCCTGGCCACTGCGGTATCTCCGGCAACGACCTCGCTGACGAAGCTGCTAGGAAAGCACACGAAGGAGCAACCCTTGTTTCTGTACCTTTATCGCGGACCGACGCAGCCCAACACCTAAGCAAGGTAGCACACCGTATGACATTAGAGAAGTGGCACACACCTGAATTCACCCAAGAACGATTGCATTCCCTCGACCCCTCTATGCAACTGCGGCTGTTACCAGGGCTTCTGCGAAATGAAGAAACAATGCTGTGCCGCTTACGCTTGGGCGTCGCATTCACCAATGCATATACGGTTTTGATTGGAATGACTGATAGCGCCAACTGTAATGCCTGCGGTGCCGAGGAAACTATAGAACATCTACTGTGCTACTGCCCATCTTTTCAAAACGAAAGACATGACCTCTGCACAGCTCTCAATCAGCTAGATAGAACACCGTTCACCTTGAAGAAGATCTTGGGACCATGGCCTCGCATATCGCAGCTACAAAAGGCCACAAAAGCTCTGCTGCGATATTTGAAGGCTACTGGTTTGAGTCAGCGTTTGTGATCCGAACTGAGTGACCGAACGATATACCCAGTAGACTTTCTCTTCTTCTTTTAATCTTTCCGTCCCATTTTCCCTTTCCCCAGTGTAGGGTAGCCAACCGGGCTCAGTCCTGGTTAACCTCCCTACCTTTCCTTTATCATTTGCTCTCTCTCTTCCATGCGTGCAGAAAAGTAATAAAAATTGTCGTGAAAGCTCATTCATCACACCTATAGATCTGCTTTTAGAATTATCCGAAACGCTGTGTCTCCTCCTCCTATGTAAACGATGAAAAATGATGGGCGCCCGAGAGTGCTGAAAAATTGAGGATGGGAAGCAGTGGAAGACCGTGCTGCTCAGCTCCGCCCCCGAGGAGCAACTCTTGACCGTGCAGCAGGCCGAGGATACCGCCAGAGTTCAAGGGCTTCTGGCTGCCATCTAGGCGAAATTGCCCCCCCCCCCCCCCCGCCCTCATTACCCCACCTACCTAAATAAAAGTTATTTCTCTCTCTCTCTTTCTCTCTCTCTCTGCAGCTAAAGACCGGCAATACTGGCGCATCTCTCAACCGGTACTCACTTCTTTGCAGCAGATATTTTAGTGCTACAGCAGTAAGAAGCTCGAAACTGGAATTTGGTGTTTGCGCTCTAAGTGGTACGCCGTCCTCGTGCATGGTGTCGTCGATCGATATCGTGTCATCGTCCAGCTGCCTCTTAGTCCTGAGCGTCACTCTCACTTGCGGGGACGAGAAACAAAACTAGCCGTAGTTTTAACAAACGTAGTCAGGTTCCTCGACGACGAACGCTTACGTGTACCTGCAAGTTCCGGCGCCTCTTCCGAAGCTCAACGCCCATCGGATCAGCTTCACTGGTCATCCACCTTCACGGAGTGGAATGGCTCATGAATTTTTTTACGTTCCTCTATAGTTTTCTCATTGACACTTTTCATCTAATTAAAAATTTGAGAAGATTATTACTTGATTAAGACTGAATATGTAATTAGGCGGAATGCAAAAAATAACATGGGTAACTCCAATCGACGGCGAACATTACCTTCCTTCTTTCTAGCTAAGTGCAATTTGCATATATTGAAATCTTGGTGCACGATAGCTGGGACACCCTGTACATAAAGGGTGACACGGTTTTCTAGTAGAAACTCCTTGGCATCTTTCATCAGGTCGACCGTAATATGAGATCGACCGGCCATATCTTGCAAAGCCCTTTTAACCACACCCGTAATTGCACATGTAACTCTCAGGGACACCTTGCAACAACGTTTCATTGTGCCTACGAGGCTATTCTTAGTGCTGTACAGCTCAGTATAGAATTCCTCCGCTGCCAGTATGATATCGTTGATATTGCTGATGCCATTGCCCATGCTTATCTCCGACTACACTCATAGTCTTCTTGCCAACGACAACTTTTTTTTTCTTGCTGATGTTGGTCCTCAAGTTCTTTCAATTTTTAAAAATTTTTGAATATCCCTTAATTTGTACTGATCAATTAGTTCGAAAACGTCGGTCGGGTGCGTGCTCGTACGCAACTGAGTTGACAAGGAAATTTATTCACCCGTAGGCACGCTTACAACTGGGGTATGAACGAAAAGTACAATATAAAGTACATCACATGTAATACATCATACTTGATGTAAACAAAACAGATTAACAAATGAAATAATAAATGGTGTCTATTTGACACTGGCTTTGCCACACACAACAACAACAACAACAAAACTCATTACCGCATCCACGCAAAAGCATTATTGTCAGCCTCGAATTTATGAAAGGTACCCGGGGCACATACAGATACAGTCTGAACTCAGGCAACCGAATTGAGCATTATTCTGGCTGTAGAAAGACTTTGCCTCGGGAGACGGTTATGTACCGCGTATACCAGCGGCGAAGAAACTCGGCTTCACCGAGTTTGAACAACTGCTCTTCAAGATGACCCCATAATATCACCCGTAGTTTCCGCATTCTGGGGTAAATTGCTCTATTTGACTGCCGAGATCGTTCTGCGATGTTACGGAAGCACCGCAAAACGTAGCTAGCGCTGTAGTAGACGAGACTCGCAAACCGATCTCGGCGCTGTGGTGGCCGCACGATGGATATTCCGAACATTCTTGCAACTAGCTTCCAGAAGGTGCGTGCTACAACGCAGTCCTTTACTACATGCGCGTTGGTCTCTGTTTGTGCGCAATATATGCATTTATCATTCGCTACCATATGCCAGCGTTCAAGCCTGTCTCTTGTAGGTAGAATGCCCCACTGATATTGCCAATGAAAATCCTTCACTTGAGAGGGCAAATCAGGTGAAAGCACAGCTGTCCATGTTTGTGTAGTAGCTGTCCGTGGAGGTACAGCTGTCTCGCACAACATTTCACAAAGCCTGGAAACTGGTGTCGCACGCCACTTTGTAATTCTTAGTTGTACAAGCTGGCTTTGCAAGCGCGCCGCCGCCGCATACTGCGGTGCTGGCGTTACCGCCGTCGGAAGCAAGTTGCCTGTACTCTGCGGCATAAGCGTTCGACGGTAATGGCCCAGCCAATAAAGGAGCAGTGGCCTACCAGGGTACTCATCATCATCAAGTAGATCACATGTACTCTTAGTGCACAACAGCCTACCGAATGTAACTATGCACGGCAAGCTCCATCCTCCGCTGGATTTTGGCAAACGCAAGAATTGCTGCGCTACGTATTGCGACTTGTTTAACCAGAACCATGAGAAAATAAGTGAGTTTACTACTCGTACTGTTGGTGACGGCGGGAGAGCTACCCTTGCAGCAAACCACAGTTTACTGCACAATACGTTCTTAATGAAGAAAGCCCTCTCTGCCAGCGGCAGTGGCGACGCCGTCACTGCTTCCGACTGTTCTTTAATGGAACTGACAATGTCTCGCCACGTGTGAGGTGAAACGCCACTGGTACAAAATTTGATACCTAGAATTTGCACATGCTCGGTCTGTTTAATGTCCCCTGGTAGCGTTATTTCGGCGCGACCTAAATTTAATGCTTCACATTTTCTCATATTTATTTTGCCCCCTGACATTGAAGCATATTGATTATAAATACGAAATACCTCTACACGACTGTCCCCATCCCGTAAAAACAAAGTGATGTCATCCGCATACGCTGATACTTTTATGCACCCGGTTCCCGGCATAGGAAGACCTCTTACGAGCGGGCTCTCGCTAAACCGCCTTAACAACGGGTCAATCGCAAGCACAAACAATATGGGTGACAAAGGACAACCCTGCCGCACTCCCCTTGTCACATCAAATCTAGGTGTTAAAATGCTGTTAAGCAGTAGCTCAGCTGTTGTTCGCGAATACAACATCCGCAGGATGTCTACAAACTCTTCAGGGAAGTTATAGCATCGTAAAACCTCAAATAAGTACTGGTGTTCTAAGCGGTCGAACGCTTTGGCTTGGTCCAAGCTTACTAATACTCCTGAAGCTCCACGCGCTGTTGTGTATTGTATGATATCACGTATTAAGTTGAGATACGAAAATATGCAACTGAGTTGCGGCGTGCTTTAGTCGCCGAACGCGGACTATATTCGCTCTTTGAGACGCACTTGCTGTCTACGTATACCACCACCACAGATGTGCTGGTTTATGTTGTGTTTTCTAACGAGTATTACGCAATACAACAACCAACCCTTCATAAATATTATAGACACAAGATACGCGACATCAAGCGCATCATTTCTTTAATGAAGTGAATGGTTTTCTAGAAGAATGCCGTTATTCGCTTACATTGACAACTGTCGTTTGCGGTTACTGCACAATTTTTTTTTCTAAAGTGTTAGTGTTGGCCGTAAGTGGACGTACGCTACAGACAATGAAAGGAAAGACAGGGAGGTTAACGAGAAGAATGTTTTCTGTTAACATATTGTATTTACGATCATTATTACTTCTGTCTGGCTTACCAGCAGCGCCTCGGTAATATATAACCTAAGTACACAACTTGGAGGAAGTCTCACTCTTACAAACAAAAGATGGCGGCTACGTGTTTCTGTGACACATTATTTTCATCAGGAATGAAACGCACATGTACAAATACAGGTTTATTTACGAGCGTTTCTAACGCGCCAGTGACCTACGTATTAGTTGGACGTAAATGCTGCTTACAAGTTCAATGCAAGCTCTTCGAACGTTCGTGACTAACTTCAGCTTTATTCGTCTTCGCAGGACGAGAAGAATCAAGTCCTTACAACCATCGTTTGGCTCGACCAGGTAAGTGCGGTGACGTGTGTTCGCATGTAATAGTGCAGGTAGTTTTTTTTTTCTCTTATTTCCATCTTCCTCTTTGAAGTCGTACGTGGTACAAAGTGCACTCGCATATTTGCAGCTTAATTAAAACGACGGGGCAAATTACTTCAGGTAGACAAACGTTATTAAGGAAATACTTACAGAAGAAAATCTTGTGTTTCACTTTTTATTCTTTCGTTTTCTTTTTTTTTTGCTTTTTTTTCTATCTACGCATCTTTTGACCCATAAATTACATCACGCTATGAAGTCGTAACTTATCTAGAGCGCAGTAAATTGGTAATTGGATCACATATTTATGTGATCAGTTCAAAACGTCAGCTAATTTCAGAGTGGTTTTGGACGAAAAGCGAGAGGATGCGTGGATCACGGAATATGAGGGTGGTAGTCAGGTGGTGCAACATAAGACCACTCGCGCGCGCTCTATTCAATCTAGTGCAGTAGTTGAAAGCCACCCGAGGGCCGTGGCAGCACCCCTCCGTATCTGCTTTTCTATCGCACTTCGCCAACGAGCCACATTTTAGCGTTGGACTGGATGGTGCTGCACTAACAAATTTTGACGGCCCATCATAACACGGACAACATAATAAGACATGTCTCCCTGTCAAGTAAAGAGTACGAATTTCTTTTGCGGAATAAGTAACTGGTGCGGTGGGATACTTCTGAATGTTGCATTCACGATGTTTACATCGCTGTTTTCCGGTTATCCTGGTGCAAAGTGTACTGATATCCGTTATTAAATGCCATTATAACACTTTTCTGTGATTGATGAATATGCTTTATCGTGTATTTTGATTTCGTTGTTTTTGTTTCGCCTCTGTCACGGCGCATCTGTATATAACTATATGTATTTTGTATAGTTTCTGCCATGTCAAGCAACTTTCACGGCAATGAGTTTCGCACAAGCAGCTATAGGATCAGTTTCATGTTAAGAACGAGATCATCAGGAAGAAACGAGACAAGAAAGACAATGCCTTGAATCTGTTCTGTTTTTGCAGGCCTGTCTTTTCTTCTTTTTTTATGTTGCTGTTTTCGGCTTTTGTACCGACTAGCCCTAGAGAAAACTCTTCCCGTGTCGCATTCTAGTACATTCTCGTGCGCTTGCATCGATCGGCGTGTCATCACGATGCCTAAATCTCGCTTTCTTCAATAGACGTGAAGCATGTATGGGCGACTAATCAGACGGAGTGTAGTCCGTGAGAACAAATCTCTGGACCCAAAGACACTAGAGGACTTTATCTGAACTGAGAATTGCGGCATTTCGTTTGTGCAGCGTGAAAGTAATACATGACACTGGAACAAGAAGAAAGGGGGCTAACCGAGGGGCTCGATTTTTGTTAATCATAAGAAGCCAACAAACATTTACACCAAGGACAACATAGGGGAAATTACTCGTACTTACTGAATGAATTAAAGAAATAATAAATTATTGGAAATGAAAGTGGATGAAAAACAATTTGCCGCAGGTGGGGAACAATCCCACCTCGTCGCATTAAGCGTGCGACACTCTTGCCAATTCAGCTACCCCGGCGCCATTTTCCCATCCACTTTCTTGGGTATTTATGTGTCACTACTAGAACTATCCTTGGAAGTGTTAGCCAGCGCCACCACTCACAAACTTTGGCCTCATTTCTATTAATTTATCATTTTTTAAAATTCATTTAGTAAGTAGAAGTAATTTCCCCTATGTTGTCCTTGGTGTCAAGAGAGAGAGAGAAGGGAAGACGGAAAGGCAGGGAGGTTAACTAGACTGAGTCCAGTTTGCTACCCTACACGTGGGGAGGGGAATGGGGAGTGAAAGAGGGAGAGAGAGAACTTAGGTGTAGGATGTCTGCAGTCGGGCACTCAAGTCTGTTGCTCTCAGGTAGCGAAAAAGCGCTCGAACTGCTTTCTGGGCCAATGAACTGTGAGGCCAGGCTCCCAAGATCTTCGCTTCCGTAAATGGCCTGTCATCCAGTCTATTTAAGGCACACTGGAGAGACTCGCGTTGATTATCGAAGCGAGAACAGTGGCACAGAAGGTGACTGATGGTCTCTTCACACTTGCACTTAGCGCACATTGGTGAATCCGCCATTCCAATACGATAGCTGTAGGAGTTGGTGAATGCTACTCCTACCCACAGCCGACACAGCAGTGTTGCGTCACGTCGTGGAAGGTTCGCTGGTAATGTAAGTTTCAGTGATGGGTCGAGGCTGTGTAAACGACACTTAGAGTTCTGTTGTGTATGCCAGCAACCTAACGTGATTGTACGAGCGAGATTGCGAAGCTCTCTTGCAGTATCGACTCTGTATAAAGGTATAAGGAGTGTCGGTGAGCCAGCCTGGGCGCGTCGGGCAGCGTCATCGGCGAGGTGATTACCAACGATGCCACAATGTCCCGGCAGCCACTGAAATATGATGTCATGTCCTCTTTCAGAAGCGCAATGGCAGGTTTCACGTCGTAAACTTCGCAAGCTCTGGAAGGCTGCTTTCGAGTCACAAAATATTGCCCATTTGTTGGGCGGTTCTTTTTCAATGTATTCGACAGCAGCGCGAAGAGCGGCCAGTTCAAAGCCTGTAGATGTCGTTACGTGTGATGTCTTAAACTTGATGACGACCGATTGAGATGGTAGAACAACGGCGCCCGTAGAATTTTCCGAAACGGAACCATCCGTGTAAACATGAATTCGGTTAGCGTATGAACAATGCAGAAGTTCCAATGTGATCTGCTTGAGAGCCGAGGTGAGAGCTTGAGAGCTTGAAGAGGCCTCCAGTGTACCTTGCTGTTCCAGGTATAGTGAAGAAAGCTAGCCTGACCACCTTGGTGTCAAGGTTTGTTGGCTGCTTATGGCATGACACTGGGTAATACGTTATACTGTATTACGTAGAAGTGATTGTAGTAGAAGTAACAGAAATGTATAACAATATTCCTAAACCTTCATCTTGGAATGCTTAGGACCTATATGATTGTTCGCAGAGTCATTGTGCAGCATACTGGCCTTTCATCCGGTTTGTCTCACGGCAATACGTCTGGAGAAAGTGCATGCCTGTAACGTTTTATGGCACTGAGTTGAATTTATATGTTTAGTTCATGCTGTAGAGGGCAAACTCTGCAGAACAAAGCCATCCACGCTGAGAGAAACCCTGTGGCCCGACCAGACCAAAAATAAAAATAAAAAAGAAAGCAAATCGTTATCTTATGCTTTTTTGTTTTGCTGGCAATCGTAGCGATCATATTCATTGATGAATGTGAGCTGCACCGTGTGGGTAAATTACAGGAGGCCTTTAAACAAAGCAGGCAGCTACACACGACAGGCTGTATTGATGGTAGGAATACCCTGCAGGCTCAGCCAGATTTATTTTCCTTGTTTTTTTTCCCAGTCACCCGCACGTCCTAATCTGTCTGCGTGGAGTGAGCGCACACTGCAACGTTGTCGCAGGCCGCAGCAGTGAAAAAAGCCAGACTGCCGTTTGATGAAATACTGTAGGACAGCACGCAGGCGAAATAGAGATACGAAGCAAGATGATGAAGGCCGTGTGATCATTTCTTTCTTTTTGTTTTTGTTTTTCCTCTGAGCACGCAGCGTAGTTCGGCTAGAAGGAAAATCGCCTCCGCGAGGTCGCCCGAGCTCGCCCCACACATCTCGGTCTGCTCAGCGTACTGAAATTAGGAGAGTTCGCAACTATGCTGGAAAGGTGGTTAGATCGGCTGGTACAAAAATATATTTGAACCACAGGCAAGTGACTGCTGTCATCACATCCTACCGTTTGCAGCTGTGATGCGTTGCAACGTCTGCAAGGTGGTATTTTACAGCGAAGCTGTATATGGCTAAGATCCGGGGCTTCGCGGCGCCTGCGCGCAGAAATTATCACCATCAGCAATGGCTCGAGCGTCGTCGTCTCTCCTTCGTTGGCGGCCCTCGGCGCAACCGCGCGAACGCGCTCGTGGCACTGCTCGCGCGTTCGTTGTCGTCTGCTTCCACAGCTGGCTCCGTTCTGCAAAAATACTATCATCATCACCAATGGCTCTTTCGAGTTCGGCTGACATCACAGCTCTATAGGTGAACGACGTAATTATTCTCAGTTTCGTTCCACCGGTGCAATGGCTAGGCCGCTCGTCGTCACGACTTCAGAGAAGGAGATACTTGTTGATGGGAAGGAAAGGTTCAGAAGAACAGCGCGCTTATGAAGAGCGACGGAGGGAGCAGGGACGCGAGTGTAATCCTTGACGGCATGCGGACGCTAATGCGGCGGCCTACGCGCGTTCCTGCGAGACGGCACGTAAGCGACAAGCGAGAAATGACGAAGCATACTGTGAGTCAGAGAATGGCGTGAAGCGCCTTCGGCGTCAAGGGTTCAGCGTGGGTGAGTTCAAGGGTGCGAACGCGAGGTTCCAAAGTGACTTTCTTGATCGTCATTTCGTCTGGGACAGTCTGGGACAGACTGTCCCAGACGAAATGATATTGAGTGTGGTTCGATAACGACCTCACTACGATAGCTGCCGTGAGAGACGACGAGAAGCGGAAGCGTACGTTGGAGGTGTTAACGCGGTGCTTCCCCTGCGAGTGTGTGCTCCGTTGCCGCTCCTCATCCCAGCGTAGAATTTCACTTTTCTGCCGTCGTAATGGGGAGGCCGCGTTAACAGGGGTGTGAGCCATTGGTTAAGGTGGTATGTGCCATTCATTATCTTACGTGACGGACACATTTAATAACGAAGCTGATACGCGAATGTGTGTGCGCATCTGTAGGTTGACGATAACCACAGATCAGGAAAATAAAGATGTCCGTACCTTCGTTCAAATTTCTGTTTCACCTCTGTTTCGTGCGCTAAACAGCTTCGCTGGCCATCCACATTCACAGAGTGGAATGGCTCACGATATTTTTCTTATTCTTATGCTTGTTAACAAGACCATTTCTCGCGCTAAAGATAAGAACAAAAAGGAGGGGAGTGGAAGCTGGAAAATACTAGCAGAATAGCGAAGTAGACGAATATCAAAGCTCGCAGATGACGGGCCTTTTGACCGATTGATGTAAAGGTTAGGGACGCACAACAAAATAAAAGCACACCATTGTTGCGTATTCACCGCTTTCCTGCTCGGAATCCATGTGTAGGGGTTGAAGCATCGGCACGTGAATAAGACTATAAAAACATAATGCACACAGTGTATTTTACGATAACGAACAACGCAGGCAAATGTTTACCTTGATGCCAATGTTCGATAATGCATATTAACGTTAGGTGACTTTATGACGGATTAGTTGAACAACACGGGATCATCCGTGTGGGCTTTTCCAAAGTTCTGCCAAGCAGGAAGTTAAGCGAGAGTGTCTGTCATAAAATCGTCGCAGCATTTTTGGCAGCACTCGATAACGACATTATTCAAATCAGAACTTACAATTGCGCCGTTCAAAATTAAGTTCTGGAGTTTTACCTGCCTGAACCCCGATATGATTATGAGGCATGGCGTAGGGGGAAACGCAGGGTTAATTTTGACCACCTGGAGTTTCTTAAGGTTCACACAATGCACGGCAAGCGGGCGTTCTTTTGCCTTTCGCCGCCATCGAAATGAGGCCGCCGCGGCCGGAATTCGGTCACGCGCCCTGGGGCTCAGCAGCGCCACACGAAAGCCACGTACCAGGGTGGGTAACTGATGCACAGTACATCACTGACAATGGATGTCCGCTTCATGCAAGTGAGTCAGCTGAGTGCACAAAGTCATTTTGATCTTCGTTATGGAACCTCCTTGATGAGTAAGATGCATCTGCAAAAAAAAAGATAAAAAATACATCTCTTTCTGCTGGTATTTATTGTTGCTTTTCTAAGAGGCGTGCACGACATGATGTAATTATAAAGGCACATTGCTTTGTCGGCCCTTTCGGAGCCAATCATCCCGCCATAAGCCGGCAGGCACTTAAATTTCATGATGTGCCTATATTCAACAGCGCCGAGGTAATATTATCGTGTTTGGGATATCAGCTGTTCGTGAGGACTGTGATGCAGGGCTGATTGTAGAGTGTAGAGGTACTCCATGAACGAGCATGTTTCAGTTATTTGCTAAGCTGGCTCGAGCCAATGATGGATATGCCAAAGTTTACTATCTTTGCTCGCGCTATAACGTGGGCTCTGCACCAAGGCCTGCTAAGTTTTTCTAGAGTATCACAACAGAACTATATACACGCTAAGACAATACCCGTGTAAGTTGAATCTATAGAGCTCAATAAGGCGCAGCTATATATCCGGAGCTTCCAAGCGAATCCATGTTCTGTACTTGAACGAATAGGTCGTAAGTTGCATGAAAAACAAAGACATGATGGCACAGTAGCGAATATTTCAAGTGCCCAGTCAGCGCACTTTGCAAGGTACATGCACGTTCACTCAGACTGCGTTGAAACGTAATAAATCGAAGCGTGTAGTCAGTCAGTCAGTCAGTCAGTCAAGAACTTCAGTGAGGTCCTGAGGAGTTTTAAGCCGTTAGAGATCCCATACGGGTAGCTCCTCGGGCCGAAACCGTAGGCGACGCCCAAGTCGGGACGGAAACGTGGTGACGCTCCGCCAGTTCTTGGGCCCTCTGCACGGCCTTGAGCTGGAGTTTGAGGTCCGGGCTTTTGAGGGCTTCTTCCCATTCGGGCTCACTAGAGAGAGGGCCCTTTGGTAACGCGGTACATTGCCATAGCATGTGCGAGAGTGAGCAATAAAGTTCTTGGCAGTCTGGGCAATTTGCCGGGATGTCTGAGTTACAGTGACTCAGTAGGCCTCGTGACGGATACGAGTCCGTTTGTAGCATTCGAAAAGCGGCCGCCTGCGCGCGTTCGAGTTTGGAGTGCGGGAGCGGATATTTCATTCTGCCTTTTCGATAGTATGAGGTGATTTCGTGATAAGTGAGTAGCGGGTCATTAAACTGAATGTCCAGCCCCTCGGAGGCCGTGGGACCGTCGCGGCGGGCAAGTTCTCGCGCACGGTCGTGGGCCGTCTCATTGAGGTTTGGTTTCCGCGGGTGAATGTCTTTCCCCATGTGAGCGGGGAACCAGGAGAGGCGTCGTTTGCTCTCTTTTGAGCTCGCTAGTAGTATGTGCGCCACTTCTTTACATACGTTGCCGCTTTCGTAGACCCGAATTGCGGCCCGCGAGTCCGTGAGGACATGAGTAAATGTGGGGTCTGCCATGGCGATGGCTACGGCTATCTGTTCTGCTTTAGCGCTGGTGGTCGTTTTAACCGATGCGGATGATCGTAAGGTTCCGTTACCGTCCACGACTGCTATCGCGAAAGTGGATGTGTTGCCGTACTGGGCCGCGTCCACAAATGCGGTGGCTTCGCGATCTGCGTCGGTGCGATCGAGAATCGCGCGGGCGCGGGCCCGGCGCCTGCCCACGTTGTGTTGTGGGTGGACGTTTCTAGGAAATGGTGAGACCTTGTAGTTGTCTCTAATTTCGCTCGGTAGGGTAATCGCATGCTCGAAATAGGGAGATTGGGAGATATTAGCTTCGTTTAGGATTAGTCTACCGGCTTTGGACGAGGATAGGCGTAGTATTTGCGCCATAGTCTGAGCCTCGATCACTTCGTCGATGTTGTTGTGCATGCCTAGCTGGTCAACCTTTGATGTACTTGCTCTTTGTGGAAGGTCTTGGAAGCGTGTAGTGATTTTTTTTTTTTTTTCAAAAGTCCGGGCTAATCTCACAAAAGCGGAAATACCAGCACCTAGAAGATGCTACGTTACCATATTTTGATAAAGGTAGCAATTGAGGCGTGATCCGATTTCGATAACAGCGGCAATTTATTAATTGACCGAGTACGCATGGCAGAAAAATTGTTGCGCATACAATGAGCGCGCGATTACGGCCACGCACCTTTTGTTGCAACTTCAGAGCTTTTATAACTTTAGTTATCCGGGTGTTCTTTTTTATTTTTTATTCGGGGGAAGGAGGAGAGGGGAAGGGGGATAACTCTTGTTAGAGAAGTAATGCTTTAGAAGGAAAAGCCGGGCGAATGGCCTCACAAGATGGAGCCAATTAGTTCTCTTCACAATACAACCGTAAAAAACTTCTGTGCTCTATCTGCCTTTACCAGACGTGTAAGAAGCCCTGTCGTTTTAATTAGTCAATGTTTTTGTCCCTCAAAAACACTAGAAAGATAGCTTAATAGTACCTGGAGATGTTTAGCCTTGCGAGAGTTTTGGCATGCTACTCAGGAGTGAGAGAAAAACACACACACACACACACACACACACACACACACACGCACGCACGCACGCAAACACGCACGCACGCAAACACACACACACACACACACGGACACACACACACGCACACACACACACACACACACGCACACACACAATTAAGAAATGCACTACTACAAAAGTAGTAGTGCATTTACATTCTACGTGGGCTATCTATTCTTCCTGAATTCTATAAGTGCCTCAATGGGGCGCAGTGGCAGAACCAGACTTGGCACTGTCCAAGGGCCTCCTGCAGCTCAAGTCGCCTGTCGCATCGCATGTTTAGAGAATTCCTCAAGATAGCCATCGAGGCTGTAAAGCGTCTGCAAATACAAATGAAATGGTAACAACACCGCAGGTCTTGTTACCAACACCTTAGGTGGGACACCGTGGGGTGCCGAAAAAATTAGTTTTAAATTAATGGTGTTTCGTGTGAGCTACATTCAACCTGCTTGTCCTTTCTTTCTTTTTTTTAAATAAATGTTTCTCCTCCTCCTCCTCCTCAAGCGAATTTCATGAATGCACGTTTGATCACGCCTATAGAGATCATGTGGCTTATCAAAGTTACAGCTGGGACTGAAACGATTATGTGGCGCGCATGCGGGCTACCCACACCGGCCCCGCTGCGAGCGCCACGCAATGGCTGACACAAGCGTCATTGCGTGCTTTCTTGAAGATGGTATCAGTCAGCTTGGATCAGTCAATTTGTGTAGTTTTGGCCACACGTTCAGCTCTGGTGGTGTTAGAGATAATATTTTCGTTAGTTAGTTAGTTAGTTAGTTAGTTAGTTAGTTAGTTAGTTAGTTAGTTAGTTAGTTAGTTAGTTAGTTAGTTAGTTAGTTAGTTAGTTAGTTAGTTAGTTAGTTAGTTACATCATAATTTAGGTCAATGACAGGCCATGGTAGGGTAGGCTAAGTAGCGTAAATAACCGGTGGGTTGTTAGAGTTACACAATGGGTACCAAAGAAAGGGAAGCGCAGTCGGGGATCGCAGAAAATTAGGTAGGAAGATGAAATTAAATTTGCAGGTGCAAGTTAAAATCAGCTAGAGCAATACAGGGACAATTAGAGATCGCTGAGAAAGAGAGGCCTTCGTCCTGCAGTAGACATAAAAATAGGATTATTATTATTATTATTATTATTATTATTATTATTATTATTATTATTATTATTATTATTATTATTATTATTATTATTATTATTATTATTATTAATTAGGCACTATATTGTGGCAGAACTTGCAGGAGTTGTTGGCGCCACCTCTAATCAAACTTCAGTTAGCTTAGACAAGGGGATATCATTGAATTTAGCAGATGTGATAAAACCAAATGTGCCCGTGTGGCCTTTGTCGTCCGCTCACCATACACACACGGAAACTCTACATTATCGTCAAATGAGCTGCAGGTGCTTAGTTCTTCATACCATTAAGGTAACTAGTATCGCTATACTGCTAACATTCTACGACATGTTAGAACGAAACTGTTACATTTATATTGCCATTGCAGCATTGAATACAGGATGAACAACCTTCCATCATCATCATCATCAGCCTGGTTATGCCCACTGCAGGGCAAAGGCCTCTCCCATACTTCTGCAACTACCCCGGTCATGTACTAATTGTGGCCATGTCGTCCCTGCAAACTTCTTAATCTCATCCGCCCACCTAACTTTCTGCCGCCCTCTGCTACGCTTTCCTTCCCTTGGAATCCATTCCGTAACTCTTAATGACCATCGGTTATCTTCCCTCCTCATTACGTGTCCTGCCCATGCCCATTTCTTTTTCTTGATTTCAACTAAGATATCATTAACTCGCGTTTGTTCCTTCACCCAATCTGCTCTTTTCTTATCCCTTAACGTTACACCTATCATTCTTCTTTCCATAGCTCGTTGCGTCGTCCTCAATTTAAGTAGAACTCTTTTCGTAATCCTCCAGGTTTCTGCCCCGTACATGAGTACTAGTAAGACACAGCTGTTATAAACTTTTCTCTTGAGGGATAATGGCAACCTGCTGTTCATGATCTGAGAATGCCTGCCAAACGCACCCCAGCCCATTCTTATTCTTCTGATTATTTCAGTCTCATGATCCGGATCCGCAGTCACTACCTGTCCTAAGTAGATGTATTCCCTTACCACTTCCAGTGCCTCACTACCTATTGTAAACTGCTGTTCCCTTCCGAGACTGTTAAACATTACTTTAGTTTTCTGCAGATTAATTTTTAGACCCACCCTTCGGCTTTGCCTTTCCAGGTCAGTGAGCATGCATTGCAGTTGGTCCCCTGAGTTACTAAGCAAGGCAATATCATCAGCGAATCGCAAGTTACTAAGGTATTCTCCATTAACTCTTATCCCCAATTCTTCCCAATCCAGGTCTCTGAATACCTCCTGTAAACACGCTGTGAATAGCATCGGAGAGATCGTATCTCCCTGCCTGACGCCTTTCTTTATTGGGATTTTGTTGCTTTCTTTATGGAGGACTACGGTGGCTGTGGAGCCGCTATAGATATCTTTCAGTATTTTTACATACGGCTCGTCTGAACCTTCCATTAGGGTATAAATAGAGCCCTCGACGACCATCTATTCATTGAGCTTGTATTCCTCTGCATCGTTCGCTGCTCGTTTTTATCTCGCATTTACGTGTTTTCGTGTATGCATGATACTCCTGCATATCGCCCTGCAAATCGTTCACTCTCTCTGTCTTTCTTTTTTTTTTTTGGGGGGGGGGGGGTGGGGGGGGTGAGGAGGCAGTGAGAACACGTAGGGGTATTCGGTAAATAACTAAACCGCAGCGTGACCTTTACGTTACTTGCCGCAGTAATTAATGCAGCGGCGCTGTTTCACGTCCAGTCATTATTGAGCTGCTGCTATAAGCAGCTCGGACTACTCGAATGTAACGCGTTTCTTCGTGGGATGTCTTGTTTGCAGTCAGCCTTTTTAACACAAGACCTGGCTTGCGCTACGGAGGCTGCAGCGCTGAAACAAACAAAGGACGAATAAAAGTGGGCAGCGCAAGGGCGGACTTCCGACTAAAGGTTTATTTATGGCTCTATACAGATGCACATACGCATATTCCTTAACACATGACCGCCAATCGCAATCGTTCCTTTGTTGCCCTTGGCAACAGGCTACACGCACAATCGCAGTTTTTTTAACTAAAGCATATTCAGCTTCACCGCTACGTATGCGCATGTTCGTGAACATGTGACCCCCCATAGCAAGTGTTCCTATACGTTGCCCACGTGTCTTTCGTTTTTTTGTCACGCATTCATGTATTCATCTATACGTATCGATGAAGCTGAAAATAAACACTTAGATGGAAAGAAGCGCTTGCGACAGTCCTTTGTTATTCATACTTTCTCTGTTCCGCACCGTCGTTGCTTTCAATATGAATTACCAACTAGCCTTTTCTTATACCTTGTTGGTTGCGTACTGGTTGCGACTGCTTTCACGGCCCATCGATCTTGCGAGGCTTGAAACGACGCGCTGTCTATCGGGGCCCGATGCCGTCGCTCAGTACGCCAGCCCCGCTGTTGACCGAGACGCAGAGGGCTGTCGATTTCACCGACGACGTTAAAACTCGCAAGCACGCGAACAGGGCCCTTAGTTCAGACGCCAGACGTTGCTCCCGGACGCAGGCGTACGCGATTATTGATTTCGTCTGTATACTCTCGCGCGCGTCGAACCAGAACCAACGGAAGTATACACGTAACAGAGAGCAAAAAAAAAATAAAGACAGGAAACAACAGAATAGAACGAGTTGCGCAAAGCAAGAGAAAATCCACACACGAGTAGCCGACCTCGAAAAACACGAGAAGGCTAAGGTCAACATAGCGGAAATACGTATTTGCAATCCTGGGTCCTTGTACCGCGTAACACGTTCATTTACTATCTTCATTTATTTTTTATCAGCCTGAGACCGCAGAGTCTTTCATTTCCGTGGTGTATGCGGTTGGTGTATGCGCCATTAACCAGTAATGCACGCGTCAGTGATAACGGGCGTTAAGGATTATTCAGCGAAATTACTGACTATGTATTGTTTGTAACACGGCTTTATAAGACCTGCTTGAGACGCTTAACGCTCCAAAGCCCAACTTATCATTCTTAATATGTGGAATCTGGTGCCGTGAAATTTTTATATAAGCCCTGTGTGCTTAATGCAGGGCCCAAGTAGCGTTGTCGATACGCTTGAGAAAGTTTGGATAGTTTAACAAACCAGTTGGTAAATAATAATTTGTCATATTAATTGATGTGTACTAAAATTCCATTGTGCCTTCTTTTTTTTTTCATTCGCTCTCCATAGCCAAAAATCAACGTGAACAAGTTAATTTAATTTTCTGCAATGTAGACTGGCGTCTGGGTTTTGTGGGGTTAACATCTGCTTCGAGGCGTTTCGCCATTCGGCTTTTCTTTGCCGCTCTTCCGTGGCGCTACGATTTCCCCAGTACGTACACAGGGGCATTTCGTGACGTCATGTGTGCACCCACAAGGGCACGATGCATTCAATATTTTCACTTCCAATACCCACTTGTTTCAAGTCCTGCAAAGTCAGCGGACGGGCTTTCCTACTTGCTGTGTTTCGAATCGTCGACGAACGCCAGCTATTGCAGAATTTCCATTTATCGCAGAGTAAAAAAGAAATCTTTCCACTCAGTCGTTTGTGCCTGACAAGCCGCGTACCAAATATGACGTATCAGAGCTTCTCATCGGCTTACTTGCATTCTCTTCAGGATATTTTTTATTTTGTGTAATTATGTATTCTTTCTGAAGAGCAAGCAGGTCTTGTCACAAATCTTGCGGCAGTTACCAGCTAGTTCCTTCCCTTGAATGAATGAGTTAATGAATGAATTTTGGGGTTTTACGTGCCAATACCACAATTTGATTATGAGGCACGCCGTATCGGAAGACTCTAAATTAATTTTGACCACCAGTAGCTCTTAAAGTGCCCCCAATGCACGGGGCACGGGCGTTTTCGCATTTCGCCCCCATCAAAATGCGATTGCCGCGGCCGGGATTTGATCCCGCGACCTCGTGCTTAGTAGCGCAACTCAATAGTTACTAAGCCACCGCGGCGGGTCTTGTTCCTTCCGTTGACCTCTGTCAATTACATATGTTATTAAAGAAAACAATGAACTGCTACAATAACAACAACAATAATAATAATAATAATAATAATAATAATAATAATAATAACTATAGTTACGTGTGGGGTTTGTTTTAATTAACATTCCTTGATGCGAGCAAGCATTCTCCTTTAGAGAAGTAAAAGAAATGTGAGTTGTATTCGTTTGTGGAAGGTTGCGCCTTCCGGTGATGAAATAGGAAGACTGCTTTTATTTCTCTTACCTGTGGGGGTTTAGCCACTGGTCTCTACTAAAACAAACTTTAGCTTCTTGCCGCTGGGTTCACTCGGCTTTTCTTAAATCTATATTGAGGCTGCGCATCAATAGAGGCCCACCGCTATTCTTGAAGCAAACACGACGTCACTGCCATCCAACAAATACGAGAAGAAGCTGAGCGCTGGCAGAAAAAGGATAATGAAGAAAAGGCAGACACGCTTAGCCATTTTCATTAAAAATAGAAGCAGACAACTTAATTTTCGACTACGTACTACCGAAACTAGGAAGGCGACAAGCTAGAACACGAAGAACGCGCGGACGCCAGCTCTATTCAGGGGCGATATAACCTAAAGCTATTCTAAACTCTTTCTGTTCCATTCCTGTAATCAGCCCTCCACGATTGGTCAAAAATTATTCGGACTACTCCCACTACGCCTTTCTGTAACGCGACATCACGAAAACCGCGAAAACTCCCCATCTGATAAGTCCAGTACATACTTATTATGCGTGATTAGACTGAACAACAGAAAAATAATTATTGACGATTCTGCACGTCTTTCGCCATACGTGCACTGCTATTGGTCAAAAGATTTCGGGCTGCGCCCACTTCGCCTTTGTGTCACGCGGAGTCGCAAAACCACAAGAACTATCCACGTCAAAGAGACGTGTATGCATTAAACATGCATTATTATAGCGAAATAAACTGATCTTTCTTTTTAATTGCCGGAGACTACCCCGTTCAGGAATGAATGGATGTCAGCCAACCTATCGCTCTTGCACTGACAAACTCGGGCCTGCCGGAGAGAACGAATTTATTTGTGCATAATAAGAAAGTCTGCCCGGCAGTATAACGTTGTCGAGCCCTTTCGCCAAGTATACGGCATCGCTCTGTTGACTCTTCACTGAGGATCCGCTTTAGCGGCATTTTTACTCACCAGCCACCACAAGCTAAGCAAGGGGAAGCGGACCAATCGCAGGCGCCGGCCCCGCCATCGTCACCCGGTTGTCTAATTGCGCTAGTTGGGTTCCAACGAACCCTTTTCCACTTCTTTGTGCTCCTCGCTTACCGTGAGCCAATTAGATAAGAAAAATATGTGAATGTAGGCAATGCTATTCGCTTTAAACGCAAACAAAAGTTACCGCCTTAATTGAGAAGAGTGTTTGATTGGACGGGTCAAACAACGCTGCCGCACACCGCCCGATACTTATTTCGGTGTTTATATAAATTTGATGTCAGGAGGTTGGAATAAAAACAGATTCCAACAGTTTGGCGTACGTTATAGGCCGGACCCCAGTGAACTAACGTTGAGGGTGCTTTAGCCTATGATGGCAGCTTCGGGCGTGATCGCGCTCTCCAGGACCAGTATTCTCCACAGCTATAGCATCATCAGGGTGGCTACAGCGGAGGAGAATAGCATCGGCAGAGTTAACAATGTTTACTACAATAAACACCCAGAATTAAAAAAAATCATATTAGGAGAGTAAAAGCGACTGAGAGGTAGTATCCTGGACTGCCAATCTGTTGGTCGGGAGTTCAAATCCTAGCGGCAGAATGAGAATCTTTTTTTTTTCGTAAGTTTTCTCGCAAAGAATTTTTTAATTCCAGCGACCGACCGATATCAAAACGACTAGGGGAGTGAGCCTGCATAACAGCTATTGCTGTAAAGTGCCTTCTGTACGTGCGAGCTTAGCGCTAAGGCTATCGACCATTCACGAAGCTAAAGATACACAGGGCTTGACCTCGAGCGCATAATCTACATACGTACAAAGCAACCAGAGTGCTGCTGCGCTGCGCATCCATAAGGCAACCTTCCTTTCCCCAGGATTGACAATCTTTCTCTCGTGGGCGCACTCATTTGTGCTGTGCATTCTTTCATTACTGTCATATGTTTGGCGGTCCTTTTGCCCTATCCGTGTGTTAATTAGCGAACTCTTGGTTGCTCTGGTTACGCGTCCATGTATTTGCTTCCTTGTCTTTTTGTCTCTCTCAGCGCTTTGGTCACAGTCACGTCTTCTGTGTAATGTCGATGTGACTGTCGTGCGTGTTTTTGCAAATAAATACATGGCGCAACACTTCTTTCTACGTACCCAGGTATAACATAAATAAAATATGCAGAAGATACATAACTCAGAATAAACAAGATTCACGCCTAGGGCTCCTTACGCAACGTGCCGGCAGACTGCGGCCTGAGTAGGGTGTATAAACGCGATTTCTTCATGCTGGGTGAAGCAGTTTCAACATCTATAGGCTGGCTTCAGGCGGACCTTTAGTAGCCACATCGTAATAGTGGCTGATGCCCGTTGCAACGACAGTACGCGCAAACGCGCTATGGGCGATATAATATGCCAGCGCATCTTTAGTGTGTGTACCGCGATCAGTACCACGATCTTTTACGTCATGTTAACAGATACTGTTGCTCCTGTAAGTTACGAGCCTGAGGCTTGTTCCTCAAGAGTGAGAACAAAAAGAACAATACCCCGCCGGCTTACCCCAAATTTATGCAGAAATTATACAAGTAGCTCTCTCGAAGCAATATGCGAACAAACAGTTCTCCGTTGTCAGCACGTGTATACGTTAAACAAAGTGGTATCGGGGTGCTTACCCAACGCACTAGGTTATGACGCTACTGAACATCTCTAGAAGTCGTTGTTGTTGACTGGAGGAATTAGTAAGCCTGTAAGGTCTTGCAATCGTAGAATAAATCATTCACGTATTATTTTACGGTGGCTCGAGTTCAGCGTCCCGTTTTGCCCTTGCTGTTCCGCAAGTTTCGAATCTAGTTTCTTTGTTTTTTTTTTTTTTTGCTTTTTTTATAAGTGCGAAAGGGCAGGTAGGAAATTAACCAAATAAGAGTACTCGATCTACTACCGTGAACAGGAGGAGGGGAGGGGGTCGAAAAGATGAATAGAGAGATCGGAGCAAGAGAAAAGAACAGAAGCGATCGACACATGATGACTGACAACGCTGCCTGTGGCCACTAGAGAGCATGAGGACGTGGTCAATCGTAATCTGTAGCGGTGTTCATAAAACTTCGCTTTTCACGGCTTTCATGGGGTTGCATGACCAGCCTCTGCAGAAAAGGTATATCCGTGAGATCAACAAGATCCGCCATCGCTATACAATGCGGCGAAGGCATTTCCATAAATGTTTTTCTTTACTATTATAATGCGAAGCAGTCTTTGCGTACTTCAGGCACTTTGAATCTATCTATCTATCTATCTATCTATCTATCTATCTAT